>NC_042494.1:52868991-52896762 GCF_005508785.2 Acyrthosiphon pisum | reverse complement strand
ATTAAAAACCTAGGATAACTATTTTAGTTATTTTGTTGTGATTGTATAATATTATTCGTGGGTACTTGAAACTTCTAAAGTATACTATTATATATCTATGATAGTACCACGGTTTTTTGTTGATGTATAACGCATTATGAGTACCTAATAGATATTATGATATGATTAATTTGGAATTTATTATAGGTACCTACTACCTATTATAGGTCAATTTTTTTTAATACCATAGATAAGTATATATATGTCTAATACATAGACTGATATACCGTCTCCGCTCAGAATCGTTTTTCTTATACAGTGATATTATATCATTGAATTCATATTTAATACTGTCCATTATACAGTGACCCACTTCTAACCTACTGTACAGCAGAGCGACATCCACTTACCCACCTTTTTTTTTTTGAAAATGCCCGATGAATGGGTAACAAATATTTTAGATACAACATTTAACCAACATTAGAACAAAAACCGTTTTAAAAAATATTTCTATATCTGTTCAAGTAAATGTAGGTTTATCCTCAATTAATAAGGAATCTTTCCTCATTATAAGATAACGATTTTTTGAAATATAAAATACGATATAGGTAAGTACACTACAACACCATAGTCTTACAAAATGTTGTTTAACTTGTTAAATTATTGTATGTTGTTTCGAATTTTCGACATCCAATTAAAACTAAAAACCACTTCAATAATCAATCATGATGTATAACAAATAATACTATAATATATTATATTCCAATTATCTGATACATTAATTTTATTATATTAAGAACAATCCAGAACAGATAGAAAATCAAAATACTATTTCACCTTTATCGTTAATTTTTTTTCCACTTTCATTATTTGTTGGTATTTAATTATTTCAAAGTACACATTAAGAATAAGTTACAACCCAACATTTTAAATCCACAAAAATATTTTTAAATGAAAAATACAACTTTTATTTCCTCAAATGTTTTATTCTTTTTAATACATTTCTTAAAATCAAAATGAAACATTAAATAATTAATTAATAGAGAATCGGATGAAATTAAAAAATAAAACAAATTTAATTTTAATCCAGATATAATGAAATAAGTCTTTAAAAAAGAAATCGATACATTTTTAGTGCGCACTGTTTGAACATAAATCCTGTCGAGTGCATTATAATTAGGTATTAGAAATAACAAAACATGCATTAATTTGCCTGCCTTTCGGGTTGAACATTATTTAGGTAAACCTATAGATACTTACAATAAGTTTATGTATAATTAATAATTAAAAATCGTGATATGTCCATGGCTAATATTATGAAATACTATAATATATAATTTATGTAATAATAAGACAAAATAGATCGAATTCCAATCGTTTTTGACCGGTTCTATAAGATATTTCACGCCTCATCGTCGTCGTCGTCATCGTCGATGAAAATGAAAAAATGTCACCAAAAGGGAAATAGTACAACGAAACTTAGTAATAACTATAATAATTATTATTATTATTCATGGACCGAACATTTTCACGGTTTTTCTGTCCCCCCTAAGCATTAACTACGCTATTAGAACATTATAAAATATAATTTTAAAGACGTACCTGTTGAATCAATCGCATGGACGTCCGCCCGCAAAAGGCTGACGAGGAAGCAGCACGCAATGCACGCGGCATGTGATTCGGCCGGCCGCCACATTACTACTAACGGTGGTCTCTCTTGCAACCTCAGCGTGTCGTTTAAAATTCCGCCCTCGCCGCCTCCACCCCTGACCTACAGCACCACCGATATAATGGTAATAACCGCATGCGTGTTCAAAGCGAAAAAAAAAAATGTTTCCGAATATACGTTTTATTACCGGAATGACCGAAACCGTTGTGTTAATATTGGTATAATATAGTTAGCACGATGGGTAGATATGGTTCTTATCCAAAGGCTTTAGTCTAAAGCGGTTAGTAATAATAATATTACTATGGATCGAGTTTATAATATTATATTATATAATAGGTATGTATAATTATTTATTATTTGTAGACATTTAATAGAATTTTAGGGGAGGGGGTCTTAAATCATGTTTTAATAAAGGCTAAAGCTACCTACTATACATTTTAATAACTACACTCTTCTACTATCGATGTTTAAATTATTTTTTCTCATTGCCTTTCACATAAAATATATTACCTACTGTGCATAAAAAACATTATTATTTATTATTAATTACAATGAATAACAATAATCAAATGCAATATTTCGCAATGAAAACAAGAAATCAAATATGTGTTTCAAAATCTTTTTGATTATTTCTATCGAATATCTAAAGAATTCTTTCGAGACGGGTAGTGTGGAAGATAAAAACAACTATTAAATCCAAAATTCGGCTATAAATAATCCTAACTATAAATGATTTTAAACAATATCACAAGCTACAAGATAATAACACTCTTTTCAAACGCGCGGGTAGGATCATTATTATTAAATACACCATCTCCGCCTGTGATTATATATACAAGATTATATATTATATTATACAAACGGTGCGGAGAATTTCTCAGTTATTTAAGCAATTTTTAATATGCAATCCAACCGGATGTCAATATCACTATAGGTTTCTAACGTATTTTATACTCAAAGTTTTATATTTATGTATACAACAGCTTTAAATATACACAAGGCGCACTTTGATTTGGATAATTTGCCCCTCTGGATATTTAAAATCAGACATTACACACAAACACACCCCCCCCCCCCTATAATGTTGGCGGGAGTCCTTGGCAACAAGTATCTTAATAATACTAATAACAATATAATGATTGCATTTGCGCCGGCAAGATGTGGCTCGTGGGTCACTAAACATTAATACATAATATTATTATTGTGACCATCGATTTCTAACTATGCGCCGTTGCCTGTAACTTATATAGTCTTCAGTATTAAAATGATAACACTTCTGAAAAACTATATTAGCTTTACGACACTAAACAATGAATGAGTAGTAACGAAAATATTTAACATTCAACAACATGGGTAATAACTATAATAAAAAATAAAAAAAACTCCGCTGTGCCACGTCCATATTTGTAATAACGAATTTCTACGAAGAAACTTGGATATTTTTATGATAAATGCACTCCGGTACAGTACCAAAAATAAACGACATTTATTACCATTTAAGATACCTGAAAATGTAATATGTTTAATGAACATTGATTATATAATACAATATAATATATAGGTACCATATTATACCTAATATATAAATTACAGAAACGAAATAAAATTGTGTTATTGAAATTTTATAAAGAAAAAGATTTTAACAATGTTAGGCCCTAATGAGAAACACCGAGTAATATCAATCATAATGTGTATTATTATCTGACTAACACACAATTCTATCTGAAATTTTTAGCCTATAGGTATATAAAAATAATATTGAATAACACTTTGGACCAGAAAATGATATGTTCTTTTCGTACGTATTTAAATCAATAAGAGTGAGATAATTTCTTATTTTGATAATAGAGGGTAATAGTCAAATTTTTTTTATTTATTTTTTTTGAGGAGCATGTACACAATGATAGAATATGGTATCTACATTTTGTAGGAAAATGGTTACGGCTAACTATTATAGTTATACCTTGGTTTGTAGGCATATATGCCAAATGCCCATCACTTACACATAGCAGTGAAATTCCATTTATCGCTTATCGATTATCATCAGCTGCGTCAAACACTAAAAATGTGTATAATATACATGATATATTTAGCACGGACTAACATAAGATATAAAAATTATATTATAATATAATATAATATAAGTTCTAATAGTTATTGAATACAAAAATAATAAAGATATACCTATAGTATATACTATATAGTATATACGTATATCTACACTGTCCATAATTTATTATAACTTATAAATAATATATACTAACAATTTTTTTTTATGACATAGGTTTCACCCACACAATTCACATCAACAGGCTGCGTCACGACTGACGTTAGTAACTTCGCGTAAGACACATTATCGCGGTTACCCATGCAGTTACCAGTGTTTTATAGCGTACAGCAGCGTAGGCATTGAATTCAATAAAAATAGAATAGTGTCTATCCCTACGAGAAACCTGTAAATAATATAGGTGACGTTATATGCGTCTTATCTTAACGTACCGCTCTCAGCTTTTATAATATCTTAATCCTCGGGAAAAAGATGTGACTTTTCATCGGACCTGAAATATGATAAGGCTGGCATATATACGTACAATACCTATATAGGTACCAGTGGCATTTAGTCACGCTGCACAGTGCACGTCAAGACTATTTACACGCACTCACGGACTATGCTGAAAAAAAGCGGTTTGATCAAAAATTAAAAGTCCATGCAGACAAATTCCTTCGATGACCGTATATTTTCCTCAAGCCCGGTTTCCGCTATATACTGTGTCCAGTGGTTTTGAATAAATCTGAACATGTAAAAATGGCAATCTGCAGAACACGATAAAAGGCAAACGACACGGCAGCTGACGACGTGGTGGCTGTAATAAGTATATAGCCGTATAGGTACAGCCTTAAGACGTAACGTGCTACCAATATTCTGTTACCTATACGTATTAGATATATGGAACACAATATGATACAGACATACAACAGTGTATCTATAATGGAAATCCGGCTTCAGACACACTGCAGACCTACACAACGAAAATCACCGCGAAATACCCGTTCGCGAGTATAGAGCGTGAACCGCGATCGTCGCCGACCATATTATGACATGTCTCAATGTCTGTATTATACTGATAAAGTAATACAGTATAGGTACACTCATGTCCAACGATATAATAGGACGACTATTTGCATAGCCGTTGTTTGATAGCACATCATTAGTTCAAGTCCTCGTGCTACCAAATATTTGAACGTTATCTATTTCGCCGTGGGGTTAGGTACAAAACAGTTAGGTACCTAACAACTGTGGTTATATAGATTGCACGCAAACTGTGTGCCTAGTTATTATTCAACTCGTTTAAGCCGGGTTCACCCTACACAGACCGTATCATATTCCGTGTATTTAGTATTTAATGCGTAGGTAGGTAACGAAATGTTGGTAACACGATATCTACAAGTTAATATAATATATTGAACTTCAGATACACGACACGATGTATAATGTAAGCCTGGCTTTGCCCTTATCAAGTATGATTTAGTTCTGGTATGACGATTTGGTTACATTGTAAAACGTGGAGATGGCTTACACGATTTCGGTGGAATTCCGCTGATCAGTCTTAAAGGAAAACGATGATTGCTGACCATACTATCCACGACCACCGCGCACCGTCCGATTCTCGTTGATTCCTTTAAGACCTACCTCTGGGGGAAGTATGGTGTAATATATCCCCCCCCTTTGGCTTAATTTTTTTTTTATAAAATATATGATATAGAAGTATATTAACTGCTATATATTATAACGTTGTCTGAGAATAGTCAAATCATCTCCCACACCCCCTTTTAAAAAGCTGAGCATGCCACTGCAAGCTTTGCGACGTAGTGGTAAAACAAGATTCAAATTTAACAAATGAAAAAATAAAATATGTAGGTACGTACCAGGGCTTAAATCAAAAATAGTATGCTACTAGATATTTTTCCTTTGTGAGGAAAATTGAAGAATCGTAGAAGTGTTTTGGGGTATAATAGTGCAGTGAAAAAATATCCAGTAGCATGCTACATTTTGTTAGAAATTTAATACAATTGTTTTTTGTTGATTTGCGTTTCTATGGTCAAACACAATGCAAAAATTTGCCTCTCGAAAATTAGTAAGAAAAAAAAATTGTACCCATCCCAAAAACATATCTTTGTTAAAAAGATCATAGGCCAGTACGTATAATTGAATACCTTGGTTATTTGCGGAACTGGTTTGGTTGTAATTTATGTTTGAAATATATAGTTATTTACCCACTGTGATTTCCAATCGATGTAATATCGGTTACAGATTTTAATTTGCATCTGATAGACTTCGTACTATGAAACAATAAAATCACTTTTTTCATCATTCCGCAAACATTTGAATATATTATACTGTTTTAGATTGAAAACGTTTGTGATTTACTAGATTTCAATCAATTTAATGAAAGTCGGCGTCGTGTGTAGGCAATTGTGGGGCGTTTGTGTCTTGAGTGTTTTGCTCCATACATTCGTCTTCCTGTTCGTTTAAATTGAGTATTACTTATGGTAATGTTGTACAGCGTAATATTGCGTATAAACACGTGCTCGAAATTTTAAACAAACCTCATTATAATATCAATTTAATGTCGAGACTAGATTTTATAATATATTTATTAATTTATTTACTAACATCCTTTTATTAACCGCTAATATAACAATAAAATATATTTTATTTAATTGCTGTTATAATCACGCGCAGAGAAACTTGAGCGCAAAAAACTTGATTGTGTAATTCATTTGTATGCATAATAGATCTACAGATATATCTACTGATATTTTTTAATCAATTTTTACTGTTCACAAATTATGAAATAAATTTAAAAATATGAATTATACCTACATTGGCTACATTTTATAATATACTCTCATCTCTCATAAGAAAAAGTAAAAATAAAACATTTTCGTATAATTGATCAAGTATTTCTCATCGTTGATAATGTCCGCGTTAAAAATTTTAAACTTACTATATAAATACAATCAATAAAATTAAAATTCAGTCCTTCTTTATATGGTAATCGTATAAAAATGATTATGAAGTATGAAGTATGAAGTATGAAGTCGATAACATCTTACTTAATATTACTATATATATGTAATATAATAACTATTTATTTTATACATTGGGTAGGTACCTATTAGTTTTATGGAATTCAAACCACATTTTTAAACACGTGACCAGCTAATGATTGCGAGAAAGTAAAATTATAATCAAATAATACATTTGAGATATAATAGATTATATTAAGTGCCTGGTGGTTGTCCACAATCATAAAACGTGTTCTGATAGCAAGCACCAGCCGTGTCACTAGTTCCTGAATGAGGGACCACGCGGGTTTCAGTGATAAATCCTAGTAAAAAACGAACTTAAAAATTAACCTTAACCCAAGTCCCAATGGCCATGTTTCCGCAGGTTAATCAGTAAACAAAAAAAGTTATATAAAATAAATTAACTTTATTTATATTTAAATTATTATTTGATGTACAAATTTATCTTCTAATTTTTTGTTGCTATATTTTTTTAAGACCCTGTTTTTAATCAAAATACTATACAGATAGTAGTATAGCAGGTCAAATTATTAGTGTTGAATAAGTACATCATTCATATATTATAAAATGTATTCACGCTTAATTTGAATACTCATTATCAGCGGTAATTAAAATTATCTACACTGAAAATTCCATAGCTGTGTCTATTATATTATTATGTTCTATCGCTCGTTGAAAAGGTCAGAAACTATTAGAATTTAATCACCCCCAACTGGTCATTCTTACGAAAACAACAACATTGGATTATTTCAGCCTTTTAACCCTTAAACTACCAATATACATGTAAATCGGCCAATTTGTGTCGCACCTTTGCAAACCACATAATATGGCAAATTTATTTAAATACCTCAAAGTTGACAAAATTGATAACAAACATAAACGAAACCATTGTTTATATTATTTTATCCGTTTTTTCAATGTTTCGACCATGACCATATATGCATATATATTATGATAACCCGATAATAATATACTGATCACATAATCACAAAAACTTAGCAATAGAAACGTATTGCCGTGTCCAGCTAGTATATTATAAATAAAGTGTATTGTCTAATAGTTCTAAGTTATTAGTTAAATTTAAGTATTTATAGACACTGTTGTACCTAAAAACCAAACTGTATTTTTTTTTTTAGAAAATTATGGGCTCCACTTAGAAAACTCGTGTGGGAGCCCAGGAGTTCTAAATTACATTATAAGTACATTAATAGTGTAAGTACCTATACAAAATCAATCTTGAAATCCTCAATCACACATAAAGTACTTAATACGAACCAAACATTTGTATATTTCATTTAAATAATTGAATAATAATATTACGTAGCCATAGTTTTGGATACGTAAGACCAATTAAAAAAAAAGATTAATTTTGCTTAACGCAAAATGAGTTATATGCAGGCCAAAATATAATCTTGATAAATCTTAGGTAGATATGCATAAGCATACCTCAAATGAGTAATGACGTCCCTGGTTTATTTATTTGTCGTTTTGTCGTTTTGAAATAAAATGTTATATTACCTATATTCTGTTAGGTATTTATTATTTTAATGTGCATGTACATACCTAGGTTCAAATTATTTTTTTCTGATCTCCCCCCCTCTCATGCAAAAAATATCTATACACCACTGGGTTGTATACCACGCGACATAGTAATAATGACCTAATATGCGGTAACGGATATCAAATTCTGATCGATTTTGGATAGCCCCCCCCCCCATTGAAAAATCCTGGGTATACCACTGATTATGATTAAAGTTGTACCAAACTTTCATCACTTATAAAATAAAATGTACTAGTATGCTTAACGAAGTGTGTCATACGAAAGATGCATTTGGAATGAAGTTTTTCATTCAATCTAAGATATAAAAAAGAAGTTATAATTAATGTTGTAAAATATTTTAAGATATAGGTTCACAATGTCATAAAATTTTATAAAATATATAACATATAGACATTAAAAATACAGTTATATAATATTATAAGATTACAATAAGCTGTTAATAAGTTTTGACAATTAATGTTTCAAAATGATTATTAAATAAAATAAATGTGAAGTTTTTTGCCTTAATGTAACTTTTAATGAGGTACAAATCCCAAATTTTACTTCAACCAAAATCAAGGCATTACCGTTGATGGGCGACTAATTTGAAGTTCCCATATTTATACACGAAAAAAAGATCGTTTAACAATGGAAAACACTTACTTCACCACAATCTATTGTCCAAGACTTCAAAAGTCAAAACTCAGTATTCACACCAATATTTATAAGCTTCTTCTCAAAACGTAATGCCTCCTTAGTACCCGAAATTAAGGGTTTCCAAAAAAATCAAACATATCAAAAGTTCAAACTTTTCAATCTAAAACTCTCCGCGGTCATGGCGTCGTATTACGTAATAATCCTTAGTCCTTGTCATAGGAGACAAACCAAAAAACTATGTATTCCAATTTTCATATGATTCATACTGTTTAAGAAACAGCTGGTCACTTATTTCGTTGCTAACACTCTTCACTGGGAAATCATTCCAATCCTCTGTTTGAAAAACTAGCTGCAGCCTGCAAGTACTGTGTCCAAAAATCCACGCCACTACCACAAAATACGCTGGTTTAAATTTAAAAGAAAAATATATAGCAAGTATATATATACTTTCTCAAGGAAGTAGCGATAACTATATTACTATTATCGCTATTATCGCTTATTGTAAACTCTGCGTTGTTTAGATTGTGTAGGTATAAATTATAATTATTATGAATTGTGAATACTAAAAAAATTAATTTAATAATAATTACAATTTTAAACAATAATATAAGCCTTCGGTGTACGTATGTTATAATATGATTGCCTTTATAACCGTGAAATTATGAATACATAATAAATAGTAAGCCAAATTGAGTTTACAAACATTATATTATTCAATATATAAATAAAAATCAGTCAGCTTTGTACGAGTACACAATGTACACAGGTACACAAGCTGTATATAGCTAGACAATTATTATAGATAAAATTGTTAAATGTTTATGGAGAGTTTATATATATGATACAGTTTTAATGTACATTAGAGTGTAACAATGAAGCTTAGCAATTCAATTAAGTTAAATCTAAGAAAATTAAATCAAAAACAAAACCTAAACACAGGAGAGTACAGTGTAAACGTATGTCTTGGTTTATCTACATTGTTAGTGTTATTTCTTTCATTTTAATTATAACGAATGACCTAATGGATTAGAATACGAATTTAATGTGTGACGGGTGTGTATTTGTGTACATATTTACATGAAACCAATTGCTATATAGCAATAATTTTAGGAAATACAATTTGAAATGTCATAAATATTTTATTCCTTAATACACCTGTATCGAAAAGTGAAATAAAAAATAAACGGATGAAAAAAGTTAACTCAAATTTTTTACTTACATAGAACAATATTTGACAATCTATAACAATTCTTAACTACAGCATCGCCATGGAAAGGTCATTCCGTACACTATAGGTCAGACCGGATGCAATTCAAGTGAGCCCTTCCTCCTTTAAACTTTAAAACTTACTGAACTATTTGAGTGCTTTCAATGAAAACTAGTAATTAGACTTTTGAAGTTTTTGCATAAATTAGCTCTATAAATTAAGTATCTTAAATTTTTAAGGAACAAGAAAACAAATATTTTAGTTTCTTAATTAACAGTATATGTAAATCAAACAATACTATGGATTAAATTGTGTGTGACATATATTTAGGGCCCTTGATACAGTAACATTTTTAAAAATCCTGTGAATAGTCATGATGAGAAGCCCTGTAAATAAATAAAGTTAATAAAGTTTTAAACACATGATTCGACTTTTTTCAAACATGTGGTTTATTAGTTGGAACTATTTTTTTTTTATTATTACTGCCAACTTCTTGTAATTGATTAAATGGGACCTACCTAATTTAGTGTACCCTAATTTTATATATTTTCAATCCAAATATAACAGCAAAAGTAAAAAAATAAAACAAGATAACTTAAGTAATCAAATATTTTAATGAACCAACCCACACTACTGCCAATCCTGACTTTAAAATGTACGCCTGGTACGCTCTCGTTTAAAATTTTATTAAGTGGTCAGTAAGAAAAAAAACATCGTCCTTAATCATTAAAATGCATTTATAACTTATTTATATATATATTAATTTAATATGACATATTGTATTAAAAGTATAACATTTTCAAGCTATCACGTCTTGTTGTTTCTCAAATCATAAAAGATAACAACTCTCCAAAGAAAATCTATTACAATACAAACTTGTATATACCTAATCAATTATATGATTAAGTAAATTATTAAAATATGAAATAGAATCAAAAATTATAGTTTATTATTAATTTTACTATGAACGTTTGCGAAAATGTAGTCACAAATAGTATCAGATGAAACATACATAAGTATTTTAAATGTTTAAAATCTATATATATATAGGTAATGAATTACTAATTATGTAGGTAGTTAATATGAACCAAAAATATATATTCTATTAAGAATTTTTTTTTTATTTAAATAATTTTTTTTGAACCTACTTTTAATTCAAACAAAATAATTACAGAATAATCTGCACCCGAGCATCAAAATAATTTTTTGAATACAATAATAATTGTAACCTCATCAGCCAAACTCAACACTGTGACGACCAGAATAATTTCTAAATTATATAACGCTATATTGATTGACATTTTTATTAATCTTATAAATTCAGTAGGCCAGTAGGCACATTATCTAAGTGTTTATTTTAGAACAAAATTATTATCACCTGCAAGTCTGCAGCATTGTCTAGCACTGTACGTTATAGTCGAGACATATTTCAAATATGCAAAAATTCAAAAAAACAAAAATAATCATTTAATATTTTAATAACAATTTTTTTTCCATATGGTTCACAGTTAAGGTTCGATATAAGACTTTAAGACAGTATATAAGAATTACATAGCTGATACAACTTTACGCACTCTACAACTTATAAAGCTGTATATCAAACAAAATGTTATCATATTGAGGACAGCTTTTTTTTTCATTGAAAACTAAATATTATTAATCCTCCCTCACCTTTTAATAAAATATACACTAGTTTTCCATGTTACAATGATTGTTTTTTTCAATTTAATTTTGATATCTCGTTTGTATTATACGCCAAAGCTTCAGGGACGATGTTATAAATACTCGTTTTCTTCAACGAACCGTAAAAATAAAATATATATTCACAAACCGTATTTTCAACATCGAAGCCACAAATCCGAACCCCAAGCGTTTCTACCCTCGTTGGTTACACAGTCAATTATAATGTACCAAACACCCGAGCTATCTGTTTTTTTTTTCTGCTAAACGAGTGCTCTTGCCCTGTTCGTTGTAATAAGCATTCACATAAATTTTCAGGTAAGTATCTGATATACATTTTATATATACATACAATATACATGTAATATATTATATATGTATAAACTAAGACCATTAAACATTGACATCGCAGTACTCTACACCCGCCGCCTAACAGATGGGAAGAATAGATTTGAAAATAATTTATATAGGTTTAAATATTTAAAATCACGAGAGAAAAGTGTTGAATTTACTCTTCCTAAATTCAATTATTATTTTCGTTTTTATCCATTGCCTATTGGAAATTGGAATTGCCTTCTTGTTTTCACTTGTCAAAACATAGAACTTTACGACGACACTGCATATTATACGCGTGTAATATTTATACCCATCTATTCTAGAGGACCTTCATGAAGGAGACCCCAATGCCACATACGTATTATTACTCGGATACTCGATACATGTATCATGTGACCAACGGCCATTGGAATTTTGAGTTATTTGCTATACATTTTTCAAGGAACAGTAGACACTAGGTATATAGTTATCAACGAGTAACATTAAGTGTTTATTAGAAATCACTATATTCTACAATATTGTTGCTATAATTTTTTTTCCAAACGTTATTCGATGATGGAATTCCTCTAAGTTTTAAATAACCGTATTTTTAGTCAAACCCACACGTTAAGTATACCCAGTGTGGAGTATTCATGCTTATTTTTTAAATAGATTTAGTAAGTATAAGAAGGTAATAAGTATATCTAATGGTTAATTTTAAAAACTAATAGATCTTGTATGTAATACATGAGTACCAAAAATAATTAAAATGTCTTAGAATAATATACTATAGGTCATACTGTAATAATCGTAATCGGGGTATCTGCAGGTGATGTATCGCCATTTAATAATTAATTAATGTCTGTACATTATATATTTAAATATTTAAAATCCTATTGTATTATTATATAAACTGTAAAAATCTTAATTTACTAAAAGTTTTTTATAAGCGTTCTATGTCCAAATAATTACATTTTTCAAAATCATGTAGGTATATGGATATATTTGTAAATTATTTTGTAGTTAAAAATTCGTAAGATCTTACGCATTGAATATCTTAATTTCAAAAATTGAATACAAAGTTCATCATAAATTGGTATCGCAGATTTATAAAAATACATTATATAGTAATTTTTTTTATAAGCGTCTAAAGTTCCAAATAATTAGGCGAAATTCGTTAAAACCACAAATATGTTTAGATTATCTTGTAGCTCAAATGTATTATTTTTTTTAATTTATTAACTACTAATTAGCTATTTTGCTTCGTGAATCATGGTGCTTCCTGTAATTATACCCAGCTAGTTTTCACTCGATTTATATGGTACCTACTTATTTGGCTTCGCGTCATTTTACTCATTTCATTGTTAGAGCAGAATAATTGATTTTAAATTCCATAAAGTAGAGAGAATAATATTATGTATTTTTTTACCAGCTACCTATTACTAATGTTTAATATTAATAATTATATTAAATTTAATAACATTCAACCATCGGTACTTGATGTCGTCGCTAATTTAATAAACGCAATAATACTGTATGACGTATGACGTATGTCTTGGCAGTTGACGTGCATGCTAAATAACCAATTTGATAACCAGGTCAGATATTTATCAAAATACGATACTAATAATTTTTTTTTATTTATGCTAAATTATTTACAGTTAAATAGTCGGACGAGTTGTGTGTGCAAAAATAATTTGTTCAAAATGTAAATTTTCTACCTATTCATTTTAACTTCACGTTGTAATATTCTCAAGACCACTCTCTTGTATTTAATAATTTAATATTGATGAAAAAAGTCTTAAAATCATATTATGTTGTGCATTACTACTAATAAATAATATACTACTCATTATGGAAAGCAAACAAGTAGGTATAATATAATTTTACATTCACTTGATGCATTGACATTTTCCACGACAACAATTTTGTTTTGAACATTATATAAAATATGGAATTTCCTATTAAATATAATTAAATTTAAGAAGACTAAAAGTAAAGATAATTAATGTTCGATATTATTAGTATTAAATTACACTTAATTATACTTCTCCAAGAGCCTATTTTAATGTATAATATTACTTAAATTAATAGAATTTAATACTGGTATAGTCGTATAGGTAGTCGCCAGTCAGTATAATATAGATAATAGATCCCTAGCTAATAGCTATACAAATCTTCAGAACATCTTAATTTTGTATCCTTAAAACGTGTATGACTGGTAGTAGATTGTAATAAAAGTTTTATTCTGAATTACGCATCATTTTTGAAAATTAAATTTAAATCTCTAAATATTATGCATTTATGTGTGACAAAGCATGTAGTAAAAACTGAAAATGCATGCATTTATAATATATGGGGTTTTATTAGTCTAGTATTATAGAGTATAGACGTTTTGGAAAGTGAAAACATTGAGACAATTTGTTGTATCATTTAGACATTTAGAATAATAAATTGTATAAATTATACTATGGTATGATTTATGACAAAACAACGGTAACCACACATGTATTATTATAAGACTAATTGGCGATTATTACTTAGTAATACTAGGTATTACTGTTATAGTATTTCCTTAAAAGCTCCATTTTTATATCAAAAGTTTAATATTGATATTCCAATATTTTTTAATTTCACGTGAGTACAATATGTGAATCTATACAGTGTTACAACATCGTTATCATCGAAACTAATGGTAATTTTAATGAAGCTCAAATTTTGTGTTTAAAACACCACACAAATTCTTAGTTCATTATTCCAAAGCCAAGAATAATTTCGAATTCATATACGTTTTGAATTTTTTTGTTTAACAATAATTAGGTAGGTATTGTTAATATTATTATTATTCATCTTTCTTATGCCGTTATTCAATATGCATTCGTTGTACAGATGCATTGTAACTTTAATGTTATTGATGCGTTATGGTATCCATTCATGATTAAATTTGAACCTGCGCGAGGTAATAATATACATTCATCGGTTATTGAACATCAAACAAATTGAATTCCTTTATATTATATAATATATAATAATATGTTACACTCAATAAGCCCCATGGCATGCAATAATATGCGTTACACACCAGATTGTAAATGTAATTATATACTTCAGGTTTTATATCCAAAAAGGTGGCTCATTGAATGCATTTTGTTTGTACATTTTATCATGAAACATGCCGATGGTATATCACTTCAACGCTAACTTGTCATCGATACAAGCTAGGTAAATATTAGTTTTCCCGTTACATGGTTTGGATCGTGTAGGGTCGGCAGCCATAAAATCAGTCGTTTTAATATTATAGACCTCAACAGTTATCTAATTTATAAATACAGGAGTGGACGTATATACCGTTTCTACTCATATAAACTACATATTATAATAATATGGTGTGGTACGACTTTTATGGGAAGGGTGCAATATTCACTATTTTATAAATATAGGTAATAATTTATAATAATTTATAAAAAAAAAACACAAAATGTGTGTATAAAATTAAACTTACTCCTTCTTTAGTAAATACCTATATATATACATATTATGAAAGATAGGTAGGTAGCGTATTAAACGTCTTAATTTGTATGTTAAAGAGAGATGAGTAAGGTATTGAGATTAATTTTATACACTCTGTACTACCAATTTTCTCCGGTGCCTCTCAGCTTCTAAAAGTTGTAAGATATTTAATTAAATTATATTAAACGTCAAATTATTAAAAACGTAAAATAATCTCTCGTCTTCAATAATATGATGTATAAAATAAAATGTAAGTACCTACAAATGTTTAATTATAAGTTTTAATGTACACACCAGTAATTTGGATAAACTTATTCCAAACAATAAATAGCATAATTTTAATACATTTCACTGTAATTTAAACGCCTGGCAATAATATAAACAATCTAATTTGTAAAAACTATCTGGCGTCAACGTATAATAATATTTATTAAGACTTTTCTGATGACCAACAAGAAAATTCTCAACTATTTTAAATACAAATTTCCAACCACGATAGATTCTGTCACGATATTACTCATTATCAGATTCAGAATATTGTATTACCAACTAGACGTTTTATAATCAAATATTAATCATGGTTAATAAAATATATAATATCATTAAAACTTTTAATAATGAGTACTTACCAACCACCGGTTGGCTTTACCCACTTCGTTGACGTAATACGTACTTCCACAATTTCAGAATCAATCCACCATTGCAATTTATAAGTATTTTAAAACTTACAAAAAAAATTACATTTTTGAAATGCTCATGACTTGTTATAAAATTAAAATATCAAAAAAGACCAAAGTGTGACTATAAATAATATTCTTGCCATTATAAAATGATAATGGTATGTATTATTATTTTAATTTATTATAATGCTATACCATAATAATATTAACATGTAAAATGTGCTAGGTCAGCAGTGGTGTAGTGGGGCGTATACGCGGGTATACCCACTTCTCTGTTTTTCTGTAAGTGCGTATACTTAAAGAATAACACATGATACGCGGGTATACGCGTATGGAAATGCATTTATTCTATAAACCAATTTGGTAAATAATTTTTTTAAAAAAATGTACAAACCTTATAGATTTGACGGTTTCCATATTGAAAATAGTTGCTTATACAGTTATACTAAAGGTATTTTAGTATATATGAATGAACTACACTGTAATTAGACATTAGTAGGTATAATAATATCTATTATACAATATATTATAGCCGTTGGTATCCTGGCCACAGAGTTATTTATAAACATTGTGGGAAAACGTATTAGATGTAACTGATAAGACACTACAGAACAACATCAACGCCCAGCTTAGACCACCAGTTACAATAATTATTTCATATTTGTGCATTATGTCTCGTATTTTTCTAACTTATATTTAACTAATTAACTATTATATTATTCATTAAATATGGAACCAGACAAAAATAAGCTTAGAAGTGGCACATTACTTTCATATTTTAACATAAATCAAGTAATTATTACTTAAGTATTTAATTTTTGCTTAAAACAGTTAAAATTCTTTTTAAAACAGTTAGAAAATGTAGGAAAAATATTTTTTTATTTTAAATTTCTAGCTTTAAAATCAAAATTTTTTTTTTAAAGGTGTTCAAAAAACAAATAAATATTTTTTTTAATTCTTTCAAAAGTGACGCAAGTAATTTCAATAAGAGTTAAACTCTTGCCACTTCACTTATCTCATGTGAACTTAAGATACTTTTAATTAAAACTTACCATTGAATACTGAACCCTCAATATTTATTATTTATACATAAACACTTTTACTATGTAAAATATTATTATGCTTAAAATTAAAAAAATTGTAACATGGCCGTTTAATTAAAATAAACAAAATAAAAGTGCAACAATTAAGGGAAGTTTAAAATGCTAAAAATGCACGCAGCCACGGAGCTTTAGTTTTCCAAAAATAAAATATCTAAAGTAGATATTACTTTTTGGAATAACGAATGTATAAAAATTGTTTCTGAGTATGTTTCTCAAAACAAATTTACACGTCTTACATGTAAGTTAGCTAGGTAGTTGAAGTTCCAGCTACTGCAGTTGGTTCAATGAGTTAATTTTCATTGTTTTAGTGTTAAATTGGTGGATCGTTGTAATTCAAGTTTATACGCAGCCTGCAAAGAACATTACGTAAAAAAACATTAATTTCCCACACAGAAGTCGGCTGTACGTTACTAACATTTAAGCTATATAAACTCGTAGTTAGTATTTGTGCTAGGGTCGACTACTAATAGGAATGTCTTGTACCTGTAGCCAATATTTTTTACTTTACGGTTAGATTTTATAATGTTTTTCAGGGAGTAAATAAATTAAACTGTGAGTAACACTTCCATACCATTGATTGTTTTTAACCTTCGAATTACCATAATTGGAATCATTTACACATGACGCTTTAAATTTGATTCATTTGAAAAAAAATACTGACCATTTTTATCTATAACTAGCCGACGTCACAGCTTCGCTCGTGATTGGTTGTTTATTTTGTTTCGGACGATGATATGTATAATTTTTTATTAAAATGTTATCGTTTAATGTGATCGGCAAGTAAATATAAAAAACGGTTAATGAAAACGTATTAAAATGTTTTTAGTGGTATTAATGATAAATATATTTTTATTAAAAATATTTGATCCTGTGCACTTCGTTGCCCGTTAAATGTACCAACTATATACCTATGACTCAAACTTTGTTCAATTCGTTATTTAATATTTGGTGTATGGTGTATAAAACTTATCTTGGAGTATCACCAAAACATTTAAATTGTATTGTATTATTAATTATTATGAACTGATATAATAATATATACTGTACAATATTCACTTATGATTTATGTTTGTGTATTCTTTATTCGTGTCCCATTGCCTCATATGAAAAGTCAACACAAAATACTTTAATTGAAACAATTCTTCGGTAATATACCATCAATTATAAATACTACTATTTACAATCAATGGTAATACTGTATAAATTTCACTAAATTCCAAACTAAAAAATAATTGTTTTAAATAAATATAAAGGTACTCTCATCTACCTTATTCCGAAGAATATTCTACATCAATCTTTCTAATTATCACTGTCATAATATTTTTTATTGGGGACTTAATTTCTCTATTCATTCCAAGCTTTTTAGATCTTCATAAAAACATTAAATCCTACGAAATTAAAACTAAAACAAAAGTCCACGTTCATTATGACTATGAATAAGTTATTTTTTGTATATTATTGTTAACAAGCCTTTATTTTTATTCACCAAAAACAATACATTATTTTTAATCCAAGCGAACAATGTATTATTCGATTTGTATAAAATATTATTATTCATAGAAAATATTATAATACTATTAATCTGGCTTACTTCAGAACATAAATGCACGATGACTATATTTATAATATTTTATCAATATCGTATGTCATTATATATCTTTATCCAAAATACAATACACAGTAGTATTATGTTCAGTTATCACGTTAAAATGTTGTTGTTTAAATAGGTACTATTTAATTACTATTGTGTTGATCCCTTGGGGAAAAAATACTGAAGCCTTTAATAGATACCTAATAATGGTTTTTAGTTGGTGATTAGTGTACCTACCTATAAGTAGTAAAAACCATTCATTTTCAGAAATAATAACGAAATGTATTATTTTGATTCAAATTAAAACGAAAACAATTTATAATTACGCGTGGGACATATTGTGAGTATTATAATATTAAAGATAGTAACTGATAATTAATTATTTATGAATTATGATCAATGACTGTGCGTCAAAGCGTAGTTTTAAGTTCTCCGATCAGTGGACTTCGGCTACCCATTTTCAAAAACACACAATTGCATTGACTAATCACCTAACGATAACATCTTCCACAACAGTAAACTTATATATACTCATATCCAGTGGCGTGCTGAACTGACAAGCAGACCAGAGGCAAACTATACAATTTGATCCCCCTCCCCACCACCAACAGTTTTTTCACTATTTTTTTTTATTATTCAAAATAATAAATATTATTAAGTTTTTTTAGGTATAAATTGTACATCTATTCTAACACACCCACCCACCCACCCAAATTTTCTTTGAGACAATTGCCTCAAAAAATGACTGTTCATATCTACAATCATGTTATTGTTTAGTCACTCTAGTATATTATATGTACATAATCTAGGAATATTATTTTTATAATGCGTCAGGTCAGGACATATCTGCTGCAGTAACCTATCTTACTTTGGTTTTTTGGGCACTATATCGTGGTAAGAACTTTATACTATGTGTAACACTAGACCGGGTACCTAGAGAATTTTTTACTGGTAGACAAAAACTTTACAAATTCACATAGGTAGGTACATAGGGGAGATTTGTTATGTGTCGGTGTTTTTAAAAAGTTTTTTTTAAGTTAAAGACGTATAGTCCCTGTCAACTACAGAACTGATATTAGAGTAATACAGTGTGTGACTTAGTGCAATAGTATATTAGATATTATAGATATTATAATATAAAATTTCGTGTCATTATATGGCTCTGAGATCATAAAAAGTTTTAGTCAAACGTATATTCTATACTATGAAAATACCGAATAATATGTGTCATGCAATAATTCGGAAATGCAAATAGGATCGAGACTGAACTTCTTAGAGCTTCTGGTAAAAACGATGGCCCTTATTCCTAATCAACAAATATATTTTATTTATTTCAGTGTTTCAGCTGAGATCCCATCACCGGTTATAATAAATATATTCAAATACATTTACATGTTATACGATTTTTATGTACTAAGTTTATTACAATAATATACCTAGGACCTAGTTAATTTTTTTTCTACTCGTATAAATTATAAATCAGTAATTATATTTTTATCGCTTCGTATGATAAAATAGAAAAATATAAATGTATAGTACCTAATAAGTCCGATTCACTGAGTTATTAACATTTTAATGAGCAACTACCATTTCTAAAATCTAACATTATTTTACAATTTAAATATCTAACAGATTAATAAATTAAATAGTATAATATTATTAATTAATTAATACACTTAAACGACTTGGTCCGGGATTTTACTTAGTTGATAAATTTTAAATAGGTATGCAATTTTTATAAATTAATTAATTTTTCACTATTTTAATATGATTAAAAAAATTTTATTGATTTTCTTATAGATTATAACAATACATTATCATAGAAACATGAATACTAAAAATACGGCATTATCCAGAGTCCAAAGTCCTCAGAAAAGGTTTCCCAGCACATTTTAGTTTTTCAAAAAATTAAATAAAAAGGTATAATTATTTTTCAGTGCAAATGTATAGTACCTATAGGTACTTTAAATTTTTGCGTACATATTACCGACTAAATATTGAATAGGAATAGGTAATAACTGTAGATAATTTAATAAAAGATTTTCTTTTGTTCTCACCTTTTAACGATATTCATAAAAATTAAAAATCTATTGTGAATATACTCTCTTGTCAACATTATAGAATGTTTTTGGAACCGTGGAGGCAAGCTATTACTGTTTATCACGTGTCACATTCACTTTCAATCTAAATTGTAAATAAACGAAAGACAATTTGTTAAAAGATTAATCAAAAGTAGATAGATTTAGTTACATGCATCTTCTTTCAGAAGTTAATCGAACTCATGAATGTTTTCATCAAATTTGACATTATTGGAACTGTAATATATTGGGTGTACTCCGCTCATCGCCAAGGAAAATAATTTGCAAAAATGTATTTTCTCGTTTGGCAATGTCATGAGAGTGTCAACTGTATGATAAAACTGTCCTTGAGTCCCGAATCTTAAAAGTTGTCATCCGTTGAATTTACTTTTGCATAGGCACAGATGTCCTAAATTATTTTAAAACTGCAGTTGTACTTTCTGGTCTAAGGAATTCATTGAACATTTAGTGGCTCTAGTAGTTTAGGAAGTTCTGTCAAAGAAACTTTTCCACCTGAACAACATAAACCTGAAATTTCAGCTTCAAACATCAATGCATGGCAAAATGTACCCTTCACAGATGTACACCAATATTGATTTGATGCAAGTTTAAACAAATGATTTCATAGTTATAGATAAAATAATGCTTCATTTAATTGATGCAAATATGCAATACATTCTGGTCTTTCAGCCTTATTGTCGCTCTTTTTATTTTTGGAGACTATTTTGATTGAATTCTGTTAGCAGTGCTTGTGATTTGTTTTCTGATTGCTTAGGTCGCAACACTTTTAATTTTATGTATTGCCTTTACTTTCACAGAGTTAATAAAGTTATTTTCATTTTAAACATTTTAAATATTAAAAAATTATTTGAAAATAAGCAGCTATAATAATAAAATTTCCATGAGAATTTATGTTGCAAATAAGGTTGTTAAGTTTATCAATAATTTATGTATATTATGTAAGTATACGATTTTGGATGCAAATCCATTGTTACTGTGTAACTTTTTAAAATAAATATGGGGAAAGGGATGACAAAATTGGTAATGTCATGTATCTAGATTTCATGAAAACAATATAATATTCAGTGTAAATTTCATTATCTTATCAAGACTCACCATTCAAACTTTTTGTGAGACGGACAAACTTCTCGTTTTATATATTTTATAATAAAAAAATTATGTATGTGTTCATTTTCTAGAATAGTCAATGTAAAATTTAGATTTAAATTATGATTGGTGTGAGTGTGCGACGTTTCTGACATAAGTTTTTCGTTAAATCTATAGAGGCCTTGTTAATTTAATTTTCTCTTCGATCTTACGTGCAATTGGTTGATACACTAAGGTGAAGAGAATAAGAGACTACTTTTAACTTAAAAGCCTTATTAGACGAAATAAATTATAAATATTAGTATATTGTTATTAAAAATACACTACTTTAATTACCTGTCTTTTGGATTATAATTCAGTAGCTGCAGATAATCGAAAATGATTCCAACTATCTTTAAATGTATCTTTACAATAAGTTTTTTTTAAAGTATAGTAGTGTAGGTACCAACATAATTATTATACGAATACGCAAACCATGTATAGAGTTATACATGCAATAACAATTTAAACAAATGTTTATTTTTCCAAATACACAATTTGACACGCGATAAGTGTTCAAATTTGCGACAAACTCTTACATAGAACAATAGTTGTCCCTGGTAGCATTCATTATAATAATATACATACATATTTAGACTATAGAACATATTATACGATTGAATAAAATATTTTTAACATATTTTCAATATTAATTATTTAAATTACTTATTTTAAATTATTTTATATTAATTAAAATATAGCTAAATCTTGTATTCCTATAATATAATGTACCTACATAATTACATAATATAATATGTAAAACAAACATGGTATTCACTATTTTATAGTTATATTTCTTTTAAACAATACCTACGTGTATTAGTAATGAATATAAACTATAAAAAAAAACCGAAGAAAAGTATATTTTGAAAAGTAATTTCTTTACAAACGTGATTTACGCATAATATGATATTATAATTATTGATATTGTTTTTAATATACACTAATACAGTATATCCTAAAAGTTCCATAGTTTGCATTAAAACGGCCTTTTTTTTATTTAAATGACCCTCTGCCATATGTGTATCTACCAAAGACATTTTTTAACTTATGAATTTACATTTAAAATGTTCATACCTACATTAAATATATTGTGTAATATTCCTAAAGATTTTTCATACTTTGGATTGGAGTTTAGTGCCTTATATATTAAATTCTTATTTTTTTTTTTTTTTATTATTATTCATGGTACAGCTTCAACTGCTAAGGTTATTAGCTTGCAACAAAAAATTAGGTATTTAGTTACATATAAATGATACAATAATTACTTAAATTAGTTTTACATATAAATTAGTTTTTTTGTTACATTAAATTCTTATGATATAGATGAACCTGTAATACTCCAATATACTTAAGCTGTATTTCTACGTAAATCAATAAAATATATTTGCATGATTTCATATTTCACGCCTATAAATTCCTATAAGGACTAAAAATCAAATCGTATGCTATATTAGCATGCTATATTGCACAAAAGTACTATTCTCATCAGCGCGAGGTAAAATAAGAGATGAAAACGAATTAATTAATATCTACAAAGGAATACCAAAATTAGATAGTTTTAAATAAGATTAAAATTCGATCGATGGATCTAAACATTCCTAATTTACTTAATTTACTTCTTTAATCGTTTTGAGCTGTTTATGGACAATTTTAAATTTAAATTTCTTTTAAATTTTTTTTTTTTCTATAAATATTAATACAATTTTATTTGTTGAGCCAAAAAGCGTGAAAACTTAATACAAGGCTCCTGATATACCTATTATTACAATAGCAGATGAAAAATATTCAAAATACGCACAGGTACGGTTTTTTATAAATTATAATCATTTAAAGTTCAAATTATGACGAAATTTATCAAATTGAAATTTTATAAATTATTTAGAAGTTAAAAATTTATAAAATGTTCAACTTTTATAGCTAAATATTAAAAATTTAAAACAAAGTTCCATGTATAAATAGGTTAAATATAAATTACTTTATTCACAATAATATCATCTGCAATTATACTTAGTAATATCATAGGCTAACTGACCGTCTTCACTCGGAATCGTTTTTCTTATACAATGATATTATATAATAATTGAATTAAAATTTAACACAATCCATTACAGCGACCTAACGTATCCCACTATACAGCGGAGCGACATCCACTTGCCCGCCTTTTTTTATATTAATCCTTATTTATTATTTACAAGTACCTAGGTATTGTTTTTCGAATTATATATACTACAACAAAAGTATTAGGTACATATTTACACATTTTAACGGTATATCTCTTATTTTTATTTAAAATGCCATCATTATTTGTTTCTGAATATATTGCAAACATTTACAACGAACAATATTATTAATTATACTCCAATTAAATATTCAATAATACCTACATTTTTAATTTTCTTAATAATCTACACTGACGCGTACAGTAGGTAACTATAATTTTAAATAAATAACTAAAGTTCATTTGAACATCATGAAATCGAAATTAATCTAAATATTTAATTTGATATGATCTACTGCTGAATAAGCAGATTGTATGTTATAGGTATTTGAAACAATTTACATTAAAAATGTACCTATTTATATGAACATAATTTTTGTCGAAGAACCAAACAATTAATACTAACAGTGATAAAAATAATACTTTAATATCGAACGGCCCCTGCTTATATAATTTTTTTTTTTTTATTTAATTAACAACATTAACAACATTAACAACAAAGGTTATTGGCATTAAAACAATAAAACATTAATATTTTTAACAAAAGTGTGTGACATTAGTAATGATATGTACATAGTAATAATACTAATAAGATATGAAAATTGCAATAACAATAGATAGATACAAAGATAGATATATAAATGGATACATAATAATAAATTGTATATGTTTGAAAAGTATCTTGGTTATATTAGGTGATATAATTTCGTTAATTTTAAATAGTTAATTATTTGTTTTATGTTGCTGGACTGTGGACTAAGGGCTTCTTCCATGTTGTCTGATATGTATAGGTTAGTTCTGATGTCGGCGAATTTACGGCAGTGGCATATTATGTGTTCAACCGTAGAAGTTTCACCGCAAGTTTGGCATTGTTCGGGTTCAGATCTGTCCATAAGGTGTTTATGAGTCATCCATGTGTGGCCTATCCGTAGTCTGTTTAAGATTACTTCCTGGCGTCTAGGTAATAAGAAGAATGGCCATGGGGAGACTATGGGCTTTATTTTGTTAAGCTTGGTGTGGAGAGTTGACCATAGGATCTGCCATTGAGTTGGAATGTGGTTTTCGATAGTGGTTTTGAGGTCCTGATAAGTACAGGTGTGGATTTGGCGAGAGAGGTGGGAGGAGATGGCTTCTTTGGCAAGAGTATCAGCCAATTCATTTCCTCGGATTCCGACGTGGCTAGGTACCCAACAGAAAATGATGGTCTGTGCATTGGTTTTGAGGCGGTGTATCTGGTTGTGGATTTTTCCGGATATACTGTTGGGCTTATATAATTACATAGGTACCTATATTGGCTATTCATAACATTTGTTTCACGGGGTGCCGCCATTGGGTGACTTCCCCTCCCGTCAATCAAACCACATCCAATTTACTTATTGTATAACTTGTAAATACAGATTGTAAATATAATTTTTTATACAATAAAAAAAAAAAACATTTGTTTATTGTTATTATAATACAATAGCATAACAATTTTAGATTAAAATGCAATTTTACATCGAAGTGTTATTACGTACTTAATATAATTAACCATATAATTTTATGACAAAAAAATATCTGTATCTACCTAACGTAAATAATAATTAAATTATATTATATTATCTTCAGCCATATGACGATATCTCAATTTTCGAATTTAATTAATTATTAACAATACCAAAATATATCATAAAGATAATATTATATTGTATCATATAACATTTTCCTTGTAAATTATAGTGTGATTATTATTAACTTTTCATGCTGTTAATAAAATGTCTTTAACAAATATTTTTCAAGGCTACAAAGTTTTATTATTTCTTAATTAATTGATAAATAAAATACTAATCAAAAAATAAATATCAAATCTATCATTTTTATATCATCATTATATTATATAGATAAATTATATTTTTCGGAGTATAAACTAGGTCAAAATAATAGTTAAGCTATCTATGTCTAAAACATCTGAAATCTAAAAAGAAATTTTGATGTAGTATACCTACGCAGAAGTGGATACAATTAAATAAACAACTTAGACATTTTGTATAACGATAGCTTTTACAAAATTCCAAAAATAGGGTCTTAATTAACAACATTCGTGAGACAGAATAAAAAAGAATCGGATAAATAATATTAGTTTTATGTGATATAAAGATGATAAAAGAAAATATGGATTTTACCTGGAAGTCAAGAACTAAATAATATTTATTCGACTCGAAAATGAACCAGGTGAGTCTATATAACGAGAGAAATATTATAAGCCAATCAACATAGATTCAATAAAATATGATTCAAGAGTGCAAGAACGAATAAGTGGATGTTCCGGTAAAAAAAATTGGCCAGAAAATTATTAGATTACGTCAGTCACCTTTTTACAGAATCAAAGTTCGTTCCTATTAGCTAATTATTACTATGTACTATATTTCCGGTAAAATTAAGTAATTCAAGAGCGTGCTACTAATTTTGAAGCCATTAATTGACATTATACTTGGAATCATTTCAAAAGCTCACAAGTATTAATGTATTATAGACTATAGTTATTACATAACTGCAAAAGTCAATTACCTATACGGGCTATTATATTGACTAGGTATTTTAAAATGTACACACTGATGTCCAGTCTTGTATTGTATTTCAAACAAAAGTATTCGAATACTTTTTATTTATTACAATACGTATTCTGAATAATTTTTTTTTGTATTTTTTATTTATTAGAAAATACGTTTTTTCAACTCTAAAAATAGTTTATATTTGTGATACAACAAATTTTTATATTAAAAATCGGGAACATTATAAGTTATAAACAATAGTTTTTCTCTTTAAAAGAAATATGATTGACCCACGTTAATTTCCAACCATTCAAAAACTCACAAATATTGATCATCGTATTCAAAACTAACAATCTCTGAGTGGACCTCGTTTGTTGTGTTAATATAATATAACGTTTTGAAAATGTTTAGTTGCCATCATAAAAATAGGTGAACATTCTAATTACTTCTATTTTGATTCTACAAAGCATATATGAATTTAATTTTGCAGAATATTAAATTTAAGTAACTAAGCGAATAATAACGAAGCGTTTTAAAAGTTATATTTTCACGTAGAAAAGTTCGTCTAAAATAAATTAATATATACACTTTTTCAAAACATGTTCAATTTTTTAATTTCACAACAATTGAAAAATTCTGCGTAAAACGACATTGGATTATCTATGTACATTACTTGTGATGTATCAGCAACATTTCAAGGATTTTACTAGGTGCACCTTAAGAGGACGTGATACCCACAATCCACATGTGTTGTCTCCGTCTTACTAAGACGT
>NC_042494.1:52867155-52868941 GCF_005508785.2 Acyrthosiphon pisum | reverse complement strand
TCTTTATTATTATATTATCTAAACTGAAGAAAATTTATTTTAGATAAAAAAATACATCGATTGAATATAACAAATCTAAAAAGAAACTTAATAAAAAAATTTGATTGAATGAAAAATATTAAACAAATCTAGATAGAAATTTTTTTAATAAACAAAAATGTTTAACCAATATAGACTTTTTTATTATATTTACATTTTTATTAGGTAAATACAGCTTTTTTAAATTTAATTTGGTATTTTTACAATAGTTTTTTTTAATCTGCTTGTTTTTTTTTTATTGAAATACAAATTATGAAAAAATCTTAATTCAATAAAAAAATCTTGATTGAATTGAAAAAATTAAACAAATCTAGATAGAATATTTTTTATTATATAGTTGTTTATTAAATATAGTTTTTTTATTTTATTTACATTTTTAATTAATACAGAAAAAATCTGATAAAAATATAGAATTTTTAAATTTCTATTTAGATTTTTATAGAAATATAATTTTTTTATTAAACAGATTTTTATTATATAAAGATTTTTTTTATTAAGAATATATCTTTATTACTATTTATATATGTTCTATTTTCTTTAGATATTTTCATTAAATACAGATTTTTTATCAAATATAAATTTGTTATTATATTTAAATTTATTATTACACAAACTTTCGAAAATTATTGAAAAAATCTAAAGTAAATAAAAAAATCTGTATTAATTAAAAATGTAAATAAAATGTAAACAACATCCAAGTTAATTTGGTAAGTAGTTTTACAATTATTTTGCATTGAAAGACAACATTAAATTGTGATTCGTATACAATCATTGAATCATTGTGGTCATTGGTGTTACGTAAATACTAGAAATTTAATATTAATTATTAAAACTAATGGTTTTGAACATATTTATATATTTCATCTACATAATATATTAAATTTTAAAGAAAATTAAATAACCTTATAATTTAAAATTTTATGATAAGTAGTTAGTACAATCACGTGAGTTGCCATATATTACTTTTCTTAAATATATCGTGAACGCGAAATCCCATAATATCGAGTATCGACAATCTTATTATACCGTGTTCGCAAATCGTCACGTTATATTATTATAATATATTAATATTGTCCTGGAAGCGATTGTCACTTATTATAATATATTATACATTTTGTTCATATTTTTAATGGCGCCATGGAGGCTTGACTATTTTCCTTGACTCGCATTTAATATTTTTATGTACCTCCATCGAGAATCACTACATATTATTATTTATAATATTAACTCATATAACCGCTAAATAGCCATATTTATTATTGTTTTTATCTGTTGGGTCAAAATTGACTTAAAATATAATTTAAGTTAATAAATCAGTTCGGCCGTAACGCTCAGCATGAATGCACGTACGCCGCGTTGTCCATTGTTTCGCTCCGTTATCGCTGTGCGCCCTCGATAATAATGATTATTATTTTTGTCATCATTAATTAACTACTTTTATTAAAATATTTATAATATTAGATAATTATGAATAAAGGCACCCGTAATCCGTCTAAGAGACATTTGTCTAATTCGTCGCTATCGCCGAATCTTGCCGACAAAAAATCGAAAGTTTTTACTTCACCAAATCGTTTCGCCGTACTTGCCACAAACGACTCCACCGACAAATCAGCTGCAACCACGTCCTCATCCAATCCGATGGATGCTTCTTTAGAGAGCCAACCTCACACTGATCACGTCAGGGATCCCCCGATTCCACCTATATTCGTTAAAAACATAGAGGACTTCTCCGCCTTCAAATCCGACT
>NC_042494.1:52843457-52866492 GCF_005508785.2 Acyrthosiphon pisum | reverse complement strand
TTTCATTAAATACAGATTTTTTATCAAATATAAATTTGTTATTATATTTAAATTTATTATTACACAAACTTTCGAAAATTATTGAAAAAATCTAAAGTAAATAAAAAAATCTGTATTAATTAAAAATGTAAATAAAATGTAAACAACATCCAAGTTAATTTGGTAAGTAGTTTTACAATTATTTTGCATTGAAAGACAACATTAAATTGTGATTCGTATACAATCATTGAATCATTGTGGTCATTGGTGTTACGTAAATACTAGAAATTTAATATTAATTATTAAAACTAATGGTTTTGAACATATTTATATATTTCATCTACATAATATATTAAATTTTAAAGAAAATTAAATAACCTTATAATTTAAAATTTTATGATAAGTAGTTAGTACAATCACGTGAGTTGCCATATTACTTTTCTTAAATATATCGTGAACGCGAAATCCCATAATATCGAGTATCGACAATCTTATTATACCGTGTTCGCAAATCGTCACGTTATATTATTATAATATATTAATATTGTCCTGGAAGCGATTGTCACTTATTATAATATATTATACATTTTGTTCATATTTTTAATGGCGCCATGGAGGCTTGACTATTTTCCTTGACTCGCATTTAATATTTTTATGTACCTCCATCGAGAATCACTACATATTATTATTTATAATATTAACTCATATAACCGCTAAATAGCCATATTTATTATTGTTTTTATCTGTTGGGTCAAAATTGACTTAAAATATAATTTAAGTTAATAAATATAGAAAAACAAATATATTGTTTTAAATTACTGTGTAGGTACGCAAATCGTCACTTTATATTATATTGTGGTGGTTTGAACTTTTTTCCTTGACTCACATTTAATATTTTTAAACCTCCATCAAGCCACCATTGTCACCAAGCCACAAAATCATTTTCAATGTAAATAAAATATTATTATTACTGTTTCCGAAATTATAATTAAATAAATTATTAATTTACTATAAATATATTTTTTTTTTTATTTCATACAAATAAACAGCCAAATGTTTAGAAATTTAAATTACAGATATAGGGCCTCCAAAAATATTGTATCCACGGGTCTCAATGATCGTAGTTCCGCCACTGACGTTACCTACTTATCATTAATAAAAAAACAAATAATATACTGTCAGAAAATCAATTTTTTTTTTTTTAGAAAATCGATTTAAAATTATTTTTAATTGATTTTTTTCTATTAACTTTATGTAAACTGATTTTTATAAAACTGATATAGAAAATAAAACAATTTGTATTTATCATACATTTTTAAACGTAGACTAGTAGGTACCTATTATTAATCTTATTAACCTAACCTAATAATCTTCCTTTTATTATTAGTAAGTACCTACCTCCCATACGTAATGACTTTAAAAATGAACGAAAATATTTTGAATGAAGTTATCTATATTTCCAGGGAAAATTTCTTAATTTAATTCATCAAACAATTTTACCGGAAGCCACGGATATTTTCATACGATTAAATATTGAACAAAAAATTATCCGAATTTTCAGTATTAAAAATATTAAAACAATATTATGCCATATAATGTTTATAATATCATTGAATAATTTTACAAATAATCTATTATCATACTTTATGAATTTGACGATTTAATAATGGCACTAAATTAAAGACTTTTACCGCATAATGAATTATAAAACTATAATTTAGTTACAAATAAATATAATAATAACATAATATCTTACCAAGTGTAGCAGTTAAAACCCATTTTCGTTTATAAGAAATGCTGTTGCATTTCGTGAAAATTATTTACCCAGGCTTAATAAATTTATGGAAACCAAATATTTATATTTGGCAAGCTAAATGTTTAAGTGAATGGATTATTCAAAAGGACAGATTAAGGCCTGCAATAGCTATATAAACTTTAATAAGTGTTTGTGATCAATATATTTATCCTGACTAATTCTCAGTTTATAAAATATATTTACATTATATACTTGAAATACTAGCAGTACGACTTACTATCTGTATCTGCTACTACAGATGAACGTAGCTTTTCGACATTAAGAAGGATCAAGTCACATTTAAGAAAAATAATTTCTGAATCAAAAATTAGTAAGTCTTGCACAATTCCCGGCGATCAGTGAAAGCGTTTGTCTGTGGCAAGATTTCAGGAACATCACCCAGAGCGATGTCCACAGGATCTGATGCGCGTCATTGTGGACATCCTGCAGTCTCGTGATAATGACCGTTCTAGACACCATCATCAACCCTCTGCCGTTTTTGAACGGATCGCACATCGCCTTCTACACCATGTTAAAGAACAATCTACATCTCAGGGGATAAAAAGGGAAGCCGCACTGGATTCTGCCCCCCTCGCCCCCCACAAACCACATAATTAGGTTCCAACAGAACGAGACTTCTCTAGGCCAGAGGATGCGTGCGATGGCGGACCAAGAAAATCAATGCAGAACGCACTTCTTGCTAATTCTACGAACCGGACCACAAAGAGGACCACCATAATGTGACTCTTGGCTGGTTGGTTGTATAGTGAACCGAGCCGCGAAGCAAATACGTAATATATATCTAGGTATATATGGGACTCGGGTCCAAATAAGAACGCACCGCCTTGGCGCATCCAAATGAATCGCGGAGCGACGTCCGGACCCCCCGGCTGACTCTATTCGCGCTGCGATTGGTCGCCATTAGTCGATTTCGGTCGCCGCCGCCGACGAAGTTGTTGCCGCCGGAACAGACACTAGACAGTGAAAGCGCGCTCTACCATGCGCGAGTTTCGACCGGTTTTCGTCCGCCGCCCGGTGCGTTCTTATTTGGACCCGAGTATAATATAATTGCATTTTTTCTAAGGTTTGTAGCGGGGACTTGTCATCACATCACAACATCGGTTTGGTATTGTTAATGTTGTATCAATAAACGACGTCAGCAGTGCGTTATGATGTGGATGATCCTCCAAAAATAAAGTTCTTGCCCAACCCCTCAAAAAAATACCATATAATATTATGAATATAAAAGTGCGCCACAGTATTGGAAAAGAAACCTATACAGTAAGTACAGTAAAGAGTAGAAAATTCTTTTATCCAGTTGAATTAATAATATACGCAAGAATTTCTAATTACCTTGGTCGGTAAAAAAACCAACGTTTTTATTACATTCTTGTTCAGTGCTTACTCGATTATCTTCTCGTTTATTAACGATTTTAATAATACGAACCGGAACCCAATAGACATGCTTCTACTATATGAAGTGTAACGTAATATGTATAATGCAATATAAATTTACATTGCATATTGAAGAATTCTAGCATTATTGCGTAAAGGGGGATTCAATAATCATCTCTTATATTGTTTCGAAGAAGTTTTGCTTTGACTGCACCTTCTGGCTACTTGTGCCCATACTCTATACCTATACCATGTCTTGCTGTTTATTATCAATTTAGTTTTAAATTAAAAAAACATTACATGTATGAAATATAAAAGCGCATGTGGTTGCTGGTTAATGGATATAGCCTGTAGCAATATACCAGCATAGCCTATAGGTATGTTTTATAATATTTTCTAAATAATTCTATTAAATAATTTTTATATTATAACATTCATGTTGTATGGTAACTTAAGTATTTTTAAAATAATTTTTCGTATATTTATAATATATAGTTATTTTAAATATTATATTTACATTATAAGCCCACTTTTAAAAAATCAAATTATGTACCTACCTATTTGCGCAACATTTTTTAGGAATCATAAATTGTACAGTAATAAAATTATACCATTTACAATTTCATATTTCAGAACCTAGTTTATTTTATTAGCAGTAAATGGTTAATCATTAAAGACTGCTAACTTCATCGTGCGGTTAACGGAGGGTACGGAGGTTTTCGAGAAATTCTATGAAACTGTGATATTTAAATACTTTTTTGATTAGCTTAGCACATCAGTTATCGTACTCATAACGAATAGATACTTATTTCCTTATCAGCAATATTTAACACCAATTTTTAGAATAATTTACATTTATTGTTCTGACATATTGTCATGAAAATATTTAATTACATTTTTAAATTAGAAAAAATAAAAATAGAGCAGAAAAACTGCGTCCACTGTAGTCCCCGGATCCGTGTGGTGTGCAAGCTAATAGGGACATGATTGTCTTCGATCGCACTTTATTTGGAGGGCACTTAACTTATGCTATATTTATGTATTATATACATATGTGTGTAAGTATCTAAAAGGAGTGACTCTGCTACTCGCTAGTCCATATAATGTCTAGTTACAACTCATAATTTCCTTTTTATATTCAGGTTTTAGTTTTGATAAATGTACATTTAGTACCTACATACATCTAATATAGTATCATTGATTATAAATACTAGTATTTATAATCAATGATAGTATTGATGATTGATTTTTTTTTAATTCCAAAATACAAAATGTAATAATAATATTATATACTCAATACCCACTATAAATCTCTTGATTTAAATAATATTTTTAAATATACTTAATACTTATTTATAATATAAATGTGTAAATTATAACAGGTTTAATTTTTTTTTTTTTTTTTGTTTACATACCAGCACGTTATTGTAGCTATAATTATTATAATAATGTGTTTCCCAATTGAAATTTACTATCATAATATCACGCAGAGTAACATTTCTATAAATCATGAATACCTATATAAAATGTTATATTTTAAAACTTTTTTTTTTTTATTAAAAGAATAATTACAATCTATACAAACATTTTATACAATAAGTAATTTTTTTGATGGAGAATAGCGTTGATATAACAGAGATGGATATTTTAAAACTTAGAGTGACTTTCTAAATTATTTTTTCGTAGGAGTCATCTTCAAAATAATAAAGCAAAATTTTAGATTCTAGATCCAAATGAAACAAGTATCAATCTGTAAACATTTAAACGAGCTAAGAAAAAATATAAACTTTGATAGTTCATTATTTCCATTAAGTATCAATTAATATGCTATTAAATGAGCTGTAGCTTTATATAGCCAATATTTTATCACGACTAAATATTATAAAATAAAGAAATAAGTAAAAAAAATCCATTAACACATTCACAGCGAATGACGGTGACGTGTTATATTTTTACTGTCGATTAAAAATACATTTTGTTTTCTAGGTAATTTACATTACAAAAAATTGTTGTGGTTCTTTCTTGGATTCTTGTTTTTTTCTTAGCACACGGCAAATATACGTTAATCTAACCCTTCCAAATGTTAAAATAATCATACATAAATTAGTAAAATTTCAATTTTTCAAAGGTATAATAATATACCTAATTTATATATAATTATATAAATCTAATTTTAATACCTACCTATATTCATATCAGCTATAATATGGGTTTATTAATTTATTTTCGTTTTTAATAAAATTATTTTATTTGTATTTATATTTTATCCGTATTATTCAATTAGTAGGTTGTTTTTCAACAGTTTAAGCCTATTTAAGAATTACACACACAAATAATTTTTAAAATAAATATAAAATCCCCCAAATAGGTTTTTCATGCTTTACGATGTTGTCATTATAACGACAAAAGGTAAGTACTTACCTATATTTTTATTCTAAATAATCGTAGTGTGTAGATTAAAGGCGACACGAATATGTTAGGCTTTAATATTATATACCTATATTCGTTCTACTCGTATATACAAAGTTACTCATCCAGTGTATTTCCAACTATAAATATTGTTTACTTGTTACATTGTTTTTAAATAAATAACAACCAATTTGATCTTACATAATATCATTAATATTTACACAACGTTTATTATATAACACCAATATAAGATCAATACTAACAGTCTATCATATTATTGTGATATTTTTACCTATATTTATTTATAACTCAATAACTGTTACTGTAAAATACTAGGATATAATATTGGACATAATATGTCAGTTATTTAACTGAGTAAAATATGTTAATTTCCTTCGATATTACATAGATAGGTAACTAGGTGGCTAGGTAGGCTAATGAAATGTGCCTGATTGAAATCAACCATGTGTGCTTATATTTTTACCTAGGTATGTATAGGCACCACATATACCTATAAATAGATGTACACGCAATATTATTACAATTGTGGTTGTAATTGAGTACACACCAATGATTATATGTATATTTTATTTTATTAAATTTAGATCATTTAAATTTAAAAATCCAGCTGATCAAATAAATCACGTTTACAGATACGTAAACAGCATAGGCGGAGCCACGGGGTGTGCAGCGTATGCAGCTGCACGCCCTAATCGCCCCGAAGGCTGCTTTGACTCAAGTTTAAAATTAATTAATAAAAGTAAAATCTATGAATGGTTAATTTGGCTGAGGTCTAATGATCATTATAAATGCTAATCATTATATTTGTTCCTAATAATGTATTTTCCATGTATTAATTTTCCAAGCAAAGACAGTTCCTAACCGCATTTTTCTATATAATATAATTCAAAATAATAAATATCATTTCTATGTCTTTTTCAATTTAATTTAATTTTTTAGAATTAACTGATTATATTCTATAACAAAAATATTGCTAACCGCTGGAGGAATTCAACTACGCTAACATTCGGCATATTATTTAAAATTAATAAAAATTTGAAATTTTGTTTTTAAAAGCTTGAATAATGAATAAGCTAATAATTAAATAATAAACTTACAATTTATAAATAACAACTAATTACTGTGACCTATAAAATATCCAAAAATAGTGATTTTATGGATAACCCCCCAAACCCCCTCCCCATAAATTGTGGTGGGCTGATTTAGATTCTGCATACGCTAAACAATACTTCTGGCTCCGCCTATGGTAAACAGATATATTATACCTATATGAATCACAATTCACAATCTAACATTTTCACGAAGAATGCATTAAACATTTAAACGTGGTTCACATTTCCAATTTACCAATGCATTTTGTACACGAGCGAAAATATACCAAAGTGTAAAATCATAAAATGTGAATTCGTCGCAGTTTGAATCAACCTAACAGCGTGGTCTCTTCACATTCGTCGAAAGAGGTACCTACCTCTCTATATACAAAACGCAATAAACACTAAATATTACTTACACAATAAATAATGAAAACATTAGATTTATAAAATAATATGTAAGCATTTAATATTTATACTTATTTTCACGCAACACAATTCATTTTATTTTAGGTTTATGTAGTGCATTTTTACCGTCAAATAATAATTATTTTCCTATTCCAGCATTCTTTTATCCGTAGGTATAAACGTTTCTTTGGGGTACGGATTCATATCGTTCATGCGCCCTCGAGCAAAATACTTTGTACATCCCTTCTCTTATTTTATAACTATTTTATGTTATTAAAAGAAAGATCAGTCACGTGAAGTCGATTTCCGGTGCCCTAAAAAATGTGAACCTCCCGCCCGCACCACATACCTTGTCACCCATCAGAATTACTCTGTATCATACTTAATTAAATTTTCAAGAAAAACATTTTATAATCAAATATTTTTTGTATTTTTTTCTTATCACTCAACGTATATTAATTACTAGGTATAGTAGCTAACGCGTTACATTTTCAATCGATAAGAAAAACGATCCAGTCCAAAAAAATTATATTATTACATACTTTCATTGTTTCAAAAAACAAATTATAATTCCCCGAATCAGATCCTTCAAGTCTTTCGCTGAGAGTAGGTTTATGCATGGAATACACAGAGATGGGCAAAATCAGTAAAAAATTGATTTTTAAAATCAAAATCCAAAATCACCGTAAAATTGATTTTGAAAATCAAAAAATCAAATCTTTTACAAAATGATTTTTAAAATCAAAGTTCAAAATCATCAAAACTATTGATTTTAAAATCAAAATCAAAATCATTACCTAAAAGATTTAATTAGCTTATAATTTGTTAAACCAGTTTTGATTTATGAAATAAAATAAATACATTTTTATTATTGATCTGTCGATTTCAACATAGGCTTAACTGCTTAAGTATATATATATTATATATATATCAAAATCCAGTATCCTATACAGTATACGGTATACCATGGTCCATGGTCATATGTAAGGCAATGAAATGTATTATTTTTTATATCATGTAGTCATATAGACATTGTAACTTAATAATTAAATGGTAAAATATCTGAGAGAAAAAACTGAAATTCAAATATCATATATATTTTATACATTAATATATAATAGTTTTGTATTTATGATTTTTAAAATATGTACAGATTAAAATCATTTCAATGAACAACAACAGCACAAATATATAAATAAAAACATTTTTAAATTTTAGGCAGGGGTCCGACACTCCGTGAATGGACCATTCTATATTGACTATATTGTCTATATTGTTCTATGGTTATCAGTTTCTGTTATTATCACTAATCACCGGGTCGGGTATCGTTTTACTTTCCCGACTGACGACTGTGATAACTTAATACGTATGATAATTGATGGCATCAAATTGTATTATAATGAAATAATAATAAATAATATTTTTTCTGTATATATTATGTAAAAATTAGTTGTATATTACTATATTAGTTTGTGCTCAAAATCATTGAATTGATTTTTAAAAATCAAAATCAAAATCGTTAAAAAAAATATTTTAAAAATCAAAAATCAAAATCTTGTCAAAAATGATTTTGAAAATCAAAAATCATGATTTTGATTTTGATTTTTGATTTTAAAAATCGTTTGATTTGAAATCATGCCCGTCTCTGGGAATACAATTGTTGGCCGCTAATATTTTAATAGCGATAATAGCATAATGGTACCTAGTTACAAAATTGAGCCAATGGGGTGAACTGCTTATGAATTTTATCACACACTCCATGAAAACACTAGGAAATATATATTATTATCATACGCACCATCACTCACGCTACCACTACTACAATCTACCTATACCTACTTTGTAATTTGTACCTACTATATAATATATATTATTATTAATATTATATTTACATTAAATATGTCGGAATGTTTTATAGATAATACTGCAAACATATTTTTATTTCGACAATCTATATAATATTATATACCTACGTGCAAGGTAACTGGTAAGCAGGATCGTCCGAACGGGATGTTTCGCCGTGTCGGGGGTGTCCTACACCGCCATGCGTTCAAATGTTTATGTCAGTTGGCACATTGATACATCGAGTATTTGAATTGGCAATCGCCAAATTATCAATTTTTTTTTAGAACATTTTTATAAATAATTTTATAAATACGATAATACGTAATAATTTCATCATGATAATATATTATACAATATACCTAGGTATAGAAATGAATAAGTCAAGTTATTATGGAATGTTTAAGATTTCAACGATTAATATTTTTTAAATAATAACAAAATAACAATCACTGAACATTGGCGCAGTGAAGTATTTAAATATTTCGGTCAAAATATATAGGTACCGTGTGTACGCGAAAACTGGGTATACTCTATAACTCACTTACCTACATTACTTAGTACCCTACATATTTTAGAATTCTATTAGCGGATGTTGATGACCCAATAGTTCAGTTTCATTTCCCGTGACAGAATTAAAAAATATGTATAGGGTATATACACATGGTTATTAGTACAGAATATGTCAATATTATATTTGAACTAATTAAATTCACATTATTATACTCGATAGTATTTGAAAGAATTTTTATAAAACGAATACTATAAAATTTAAAATTAAAACTAATCAGTAATAACTTATTTTATAATTATAATTTTTTTTCATATTTATCATTTGGCCTGTCCTATAATAAAATTGACGAGTTTCGCTTACATATATAATATATATATATATTATTCGTGCTGAACTACTGAATGTATCAAAATAGTTACCGAGTCTTGTTCCATGGATCCTTTGCTTTCATGCATTTACAAAATACCTTTTCTACAATTTTAATAAATTACTATAGGTAGGTATTATGATAAACCTACATATTATATTATTATGATATGTATAACACGTCAAACAATAATATATATAGAGGTAGGTATACAAATAAAGTGAACTAAACTTCCAAAAAGGTAATACAACTAATGCACAAGTCATGGGTACCTACCTACGTATAATATATCTTAGTTATAAATGTGTTTGTAATTGATTAGGTAATGAATTACAACAATAACACAATTTGTGTAGAAGTACCTACATAAAGTACATAAAAATAATACGTTTGAGAAAATGGCTTTTCTTTTTTCTTTTAAGGCAAAGGTACTATTAGTTTTAAAACATTCCATTATCTAACCCATAAATATTATTTTGATTATAGTATTAAATATAGATTTATCAATTATTTGAATTTAAATGATGAGTTTTAGTTTACAGATTACTTTTAAGTACCTACTTCATAAGTTATATCCAAGAGCTGTATAGTTCATATAATTACGACTTACGAATACATATCAAAATCTAGTATATTATTGTGTTATATTATATATCTATTTATCATACTCAAAAATGGAAACTACAATTTTGGGGAGTAATTCGATTACAATAATAGTATTAATACTATACCATTTCCAGTTAGTAAACCAAACATAGGTCCTTTACAGTTTATACTTAGTTGTTGGCAAAATACTACTGATAAATATATATTATATTTATATACACTATACAGTGTACGGTTTCGCATAAATCAAGCAAATTACATACATTGTAGACATTTATAAAATATAAATTATGCATGATCCCTTTATTCTTAAGTAATACATTTATATTTATATTTCAACATACCACTTGGATGTTTATGAACCCTAGTGGTATAAAAACATATAAACTTATTATTTTCAAATGAGAAACATACAAGTTTACTCTAAATTGTTAGCGAATCCAGAGATGGAGCCAAAAAAAAAACAAATAAAAAACGCTGTCATCAATAGATTCAATAAATGTAATATTACCAATGTAGGTACTTAAAATTCTGAAAAACCCATAGTCAGCCGACACAGTTATTTTCTCGAAGAACTCGTGACTGCGAGTTTTTGAATATTCCCAGTAAACACAGCACGTATAACCTACGTTTATAATAAGACTAATTTTGGGGTTTACATATACGTAGTTATTAATCGTATAATAACGATATAGTATACGTTTAAATAGATTTGTTTCAAGTTTACAATACATACACCTATACTCGAATATTTTCCGTGATTAAATTAGGTACGTTTATTCAACGTTGATCATACGTTGATCATTGGTAAGTCGAACTTACATCGAAATCTGATTTATGATAATCATTCTCCGTTATTTTACATATAAGTATCAGGTGGTATGTTAGGTGTCTATATATTATAATATACCCTCAAATTAGAATTGTGGAATAAAAATCCCCGGGAAAATAATTCCAAACCGTAGGATAAACAATCCCCAGACTAGAATTTTAGGTACTCACAACCGCATGAAAATGATTGAACAAATATATATCAAACGCTTATTTCCACATTATTACGAGTAATATTTAATTACAAATATATAATAATAGCTGACCCCTTTGAACTTCTTTGCTCGTTAAATGTACCAACTCTATATGACCCAAACTTTGTTCAATTCGTTGTTTAATATTTGGTGGATGGCGTTCAAAACGTTTCTTAACTTTTTCGTTGCCCGGAGTAAAAATTATGATTCGCAGCAGTATATTATCAGGTAGGCAATCTACCTGTGGTAGATCGCAAACCTCGTGCTGTTTGTACGTAAGTGTATGATTTCAATCTAGAGTATCAATGTTATACCAAGTTTGTCGTTTTGATTGTCGGACAAACATAGTGACACGGGCTTTTCATAATGATATAAGATGGCTAACCTGGCAATGCTATTGCCGTATATTTGAAACAATTATAAAATACATTTGACCATGAGTAATACATTCTTTTCGTAGGCCGTCCTTACTAATTCGAAGGTTTGGTAAAAGAATTTTCGAAATCGGTTCAGTAGTTCCAGAGATTATACTTTCAACAACGGTAAAAAACAACTCCTCTTTATATAATTAAGTATAGAGTATAGAAGTATATATATTATATATATATATATATATTGACAAAAAAAATAATACAAATCAACAACCATGCCCGATTACCAATAGCAACCAATATATAATACACTGTTGCGCCACTGTTGTATTTTTTAGATCCAGATTTCCTACTTTTCCGGTGGATTTTCCTAAAATTTTCTTTCGTAAAAACCTTCTCCTGGAAATTACGAACATCTTAAAAAAAAATTGAGCCAAATCGGTACGGCCGTTCTCAATTGATGAATTGCTATACATTTTTGGCTCTATTTTTATATGAATATTATATTATATTTAAATATTGTATAAGTTCAACAATTTTTATGAAGTAGCTGGGTCATTAGACCCCCCCCCTTCTATCACGCCGACCAGTCTCGTATGCTTGTAACCCCCTCCCACATTACCTATTGTATACATTTATTACAGATTGTATATATTCTTATTTTCTATGAGATTTTTTTTCTGATTTCTTTATCTGGGGGTTTTTCCAGGGATTTTTACTCTGTTTTTCGTCTATATAACATCATCCGATTTAAGTTGTTATGAGTGGAATTCCTTTCCGACTGCAACAGGTGTCTGCGTAGTGAGCTCGTCAGTTACAATATAGGTACCTACTTACTATAGTTACTAGTTAAACTTACATCATATATATTAGCTCAAAAGCCGTTATTAAAGTACCAACTATTAAATATAGGTAAGTAGGTATTTAACATACTAACAGTTGTCCACTGTAAGTATCTATAGGTATATTGTAAAATGTAAATATTACTGAATACATATAATTAAGTATCTACACGTGAACTGTTGAAGTAGACACTCGAGAGCGAAATGTGCTTGTTCGCAGAACAAATAATAAAATATATAAAAGGTACACCAACTAATTAAATAACAATTATAGAACAACTAAAGAAAAGTGTAATTTAAATATATGATATGAGAGTATAGTATGGGTAAATTATACTACTCAGTACTCCTATATATATATGTTATATATAATATTACGGTACATATACGTTAGTATTACACTTAGAGATTGGAATTTATACGTTTACCTACCTATTACTTAGCAAGTAAATAGGTCAGATGAGCAAGAACTATATTTTTCTCATGAGGCCGTGGGGGGGGGGGGAATAAAAATATTAAGGGTTTCGTCTTAAGACCCGTCTTTCCCCTCCTACCCACTAATAGATAAATATAAAGGTTAACCTAGGTACCCCATCTGTATAATTACTTTTTTTTACTCTTCAGCCAGTACTTGAAATATAAAATTTACTGAACCAGAACAAGTCATATATTCTTTAAATAAGTAGGTACTGCATAATATAATAATATAATATAAGTACTAGGTATACACAAGTATCTAATAAATCTTTTTTTTGTTTTGTTTTTAATTAGTTTTATTACACAATCTGTAAATATATTATTTTTACAATAAGCGTAAGTGTTGTAATAGATTAATAAATGGAGACTGGAGACTTGAGCGAAGAATCCATCCAGTGATGGGACTTCTTGGAGTTGTGGGTGGGTTTTATTCAGTCAGGAGGTCCCGACACCATTTTCATTTTAAACGTCTTCCAGGGTCACCTGGAATGCTGAGGGTGGATAAGTTTGAGATTAGAGGATTGCGGTGGTTGGAGAGATTTTAATGGAATCGTTTATACAGATTTTTGGTATTTTTTGATTTTTGGAGATTGAGGTGTGATGAGTACGTAAAATTCGTTTCAGATATTAAAGCGATATCTATTCTATTATTTCGTAGGATGGCTAGTATCTCGTCTCTATGGTTTGTTAGACCATTTGAAAGTTGACGTCTGGAGTTGAGTAGAAGTTAGAAACTTATTTTAACATCATCGATTAACAATATAAAATATATTTAAACATTTACATAAGCAATAGTGAACGGGACAATAGATGTTAAAGATGCTATAAAACTACATTGGACGCATCTTTGATCATGTTACGTAGCGTTATGAAACGTTTTTGTTTAAACGTGAGCGATAACAATTTTATCACCCGGTCACCGCGCGTCATGGTATTTACAAATTACCACCAAGTTGGGTTTTTCCTGTGGGCTGTGTTTATTTTTGTCACGTCGCCCACCCACCCGACGACGTACCTATGCACGAGTGACTGGTGTGATATATTATTATAAATTTATCATTATTGAAAATTGAATAAAACGCTAATAAATAATAGCCTAATGCGGACATGCGGTTATTGCAATTTGCGGCTTAGTGTTTGACGTTTGTCAACGAGTTGATTAACTTATGCGTATGGCGTATCTGTTTCGTATTTTATTGTGCACTGTAGTCTGTAATAACTTAATTGTTACCTATTTGATATTACAAAATACAAATATTATATTGTGCTTCTAAACTTTCACTATGAACTCTGAAATTTGTGACTGTGGGAAAAATCGTGGCAAATTGAATAACACAAATTGGACAAGGCACATTAATTCATGTACGAGTAAAAAGAGAAAAATTATGTCAAACAACAGTAATATTGCCAAGTTTTTTAAAACTACCACAAGTGTAAAAGGTAAGTTTGAATTATTTTATATACTTATATAATATTTATAATACATATTTTGAGACTTGATGTACAAATACCCGATTTATGTGAGTAGTTAAGTTGCAATTGCCAAATCTAATATATTATAGTTAAAATGCAATTCAATTTTTGTATAATATATTTTTTTAATACATATAAAATTCATAGCTCACGTAGCTGGTAATACTGGTATTATGTTATATTTTACCTGTATATAAATAAAATATTTTTTGTGTGTTAGAATATAAAAATGTATGTGCCTACATTTTCTTCAAAACTATTTTAAATTCTCAGTAAAGCAACACATATTTTGGTTTACAATCATATCACATATTTTTTTTTAATTAACTTTTATGCTAAATTGAGTTATTTTAATTTTAAGATCAAAACCCAACATGCAGTCGAAATGAAGCCCTGAACTCTGAACTATTATCTGAAAACAATTTTAGTACATGTAGATCTTCTGATTATACTAAAGATACAGCCGATACAGGTACCTATTATTGTTAATAATAATATTCATTTTTATTTACCACTTTTCACCTTTTATATGATTTTTACTATTTTAGTTGGAATGGATGAAGAAGTGTCCAATCCTTTATCAACCAGCTTGCCATTTATCCAGAGTCCAATCCTTACTTTGAAGTCACCCATCAAATTAACAATAGGTATAATAGATTTAAATTTCACCATTTAGTAATTTTTCAAAAGTATTGAACAGTTTTTTGTTCTTTGTAATTAAATACATTAAAAAAAATTATTATTTATTATAAAAACTATAAATAATTTTTTGTATTTTTAGATAAAAACCCAACATGCAGTCACAATGAAGCCCTGACCTCTAACTACAATTTGAGTATATGTCTATCTGATTATACTAAAGATACAGGTACCTATTATTGTTTATATAAATTAAAATGTATATGTATAATAAAATATAAACTAACATGGTATTTTTAATTGACAGAAATGGCTTTCAAAAATGATCCTGCTGGTATTCCAGATTCTATATCGCAGGAACTTTTACACTACTATGTAAATCTTGGACCTTGTCAGACATCACCTCTTGAGTTACCTTTGAGAATGTTCCCAAAAAAAAGAGATTGGAGCGGCAATAATCGATAATTTAACGAGTCTTTTTATAACAACAATAAGATAATTCCCAATAACCCACCACGAAGATTTTGGTTGTCATATTCTCCATCTAAAGATCGAGTGTATTGTATATCATGTAAACTGTTTGGGCTCCCAAAAGCGAAAAAAGATAATTTAGCATTACAAGGTTTTGGTGATTGGTCTAATTTGACTAGAAAAATTGCAGTTCATGAACATTCACCAGAACATTTACAATCAGAAATTAGTTGAGGCTTTTTTATAAAAAGTAATAGGGTCAATTGATGTACAACTTACTCAGTATGCCAATAGACAAGTTGCTGATAATTGAGAAGTAGTCCGTGCTATTGTAGAAGTTTTATATTTTGCTGCCCGACAGAATATACCTTTACGAGGTCATTCTGAATGTCAGTTATCTTTGAACCGGGGAAATTTTATTGAGATGTTAAAGATAATTGCTTATCATAATTCACCTCTTACTGTACATCTTGAAAAGGTTAACAAAATGAAAAAAATAGACTTACATTTATGTCTCACGAATCTCAAGATCAACTTTTACGCATTATGAGTGAAATAGAACGTTCAACAATATTAAAAAATATGAAGAAAGCTGGTATTTTTTCTGTGATTATTGATACAACCACTGATATATCTAATTAAGAACAGTTTTCATTTGTAGTTCGGTTTGTTAATGAAAATGGTAAAATTGAAGAACGGTTATTGGCATTAGAAATAGCAAGTGATGGTACTGGGCATGGGCTATTTGCCTTGTTTTGTACAATAACAAGTAAATACAGTATTGATTGGAAAAAAACTTATGTGCTCAGGCATATGATGGTGCTGCGGCAATGCAAGGGATTTACTCTGGTCTGAGAACGCTCATATAACAGCAAAATCCCAAAGTCATTTATATATGGTGTTTTGCACATCTTCTCAATTTAGTTGTAGTCGATACTTGTGACTCGTGTGTTGATACCAAACATTTTATGGGAGATGTACAAGCATTGGTATTTTTTATGAAAGCACGCAAAAGAACTGCTGTATTTGTTGAGTGCCAGAAAAAGTTATATGAAAATAAAAGAGTTCAAAGGATGAAAAGTTTTTCTGATACTCGTTGGACGTCCCATGATAGAGTTTTAACCGTTATTTTTGAAAAATATCAAGCGTTAGTTGAATCTCTGAAGCTATTATCTAATTCATCAGATAGAGTGACAGCATCACCTTCCAGAACATTTTTGAATACGATATCAGAATTCAAATTTATATTATGTTTAATTTTTTTTTTAAATGTTTTTAATGTTATTACACCTATATCCAATTATTTGCAATTAAGAAACATTGATTTTATTGAACCATTAAATTTGGTTAATATTGCAAAAGAAAACTTAATGGAGTTACGATCTGATGATTCTTTTGATGATTTTTTAAAAACTACTAAAGAATATGGAAAAGTAAATGAAGTTGTCAATAGTGATTTTAAAGAAGTAAGAAAGAGGATGAAAAAGAAAATGGCAGGTGAAAATGCAGGAGATGAAATTCAAGATTCAGCTTGCCATAAGTACAAAATTAACACTTATTATGCTGCTTTGGATCAAATTATCACATCAATAACCGAAAGATTCAGTCAAGCAAAAAAAAATTATGAAAGACCTAGCTTTATAAAATCCTGATCGCTTGTTATGTAAATCTCAACAACTTCCATTAGATAGTTTTGAACATATAGCTCCATGGATTGGTGTAAATGAAAGCCAATTAAGAATTTAATATGTGCAACTGAAAAATAATATAAATCAACTACTGAATGGAATGAAACTATCTTCACATCTACATGCATCAAATTCAAATATGAATATTGACAACAATAATGAGATATCAAGTTCTACTGAGGAGGAGATTTCAGATAATGAAACAATAAATGAAAAAGATAAGGTCACAGCTAAAACATCAGTTACTACAATCATTGAACTTTTGTCTAGCTATGATTTAGTTTCAGCTTTTCCAAATATATATAAAGCTTATAAAGCATTGGCTACCATTCTACCTTCATCATCAACCGCAAACGTACATTTTCTAAAGTATGATTTAAATTTTTAAATGTTATGTTTATAATATAAACAATAAAAAATTGTTAGATTACAAATGCCTTGTTTATTGTTTATAAGTTTATAATAAAATATATTAATTCAAATTTGTTTTAGGTGAAATTAATAAAAATAAGGTTACGATCAACTATGGGGCAGACAAGACTTGAAAGTTTAATGCTATTAAGCTGCGAAAAGGATATCCATGTCGACATGAATGAAGTGATCGATACATATGCTCAATCAAGTGAACTTTTACAAAAATCATTATTATTCAAATAAATATAAAGATATAATAAAATATCTGTATGAATAATTATAATATATGTATTATAATTTATATATATATACACATATTATATACATACCTATATGTATATTGAAAACAATTAAATATTACTGCATCTATTTTTAGTGTCTTGTGTTTTTTCTAAATATTTCGGTGTTGATATAAAACGTGGATGGGTGGGTGTTAAAATCTTTTACTGCGTCATTGAAAAAATAAGTTCACGCCGCCACTGTATATAAGTGTGGCATTTATAATTCGACTGTGTCTCCAAAATCAGTATTCACTTACAATTAACACAGTCGGCCCGGAGGTCTAACTATATTTCCATTCTCAGTTACCTACGCTACCAACGTGGTCGACAATCCACCGTAGGTGGATTGCATGCCTGGTGATATAGGTATGCTTCTCATTATGTCCGCGATTCGATTCCCCACCTGTGATTTGATGACTGATAGCTAGACAATCGAATACACCTATCGACTCTTCACTTTTTAATAACACAGGAAATCGTATCCAGCCTATCCATTTACTCATTTACAACGTTTGTGACGGATTGCTTAAACGTTTCCGCCAAAACGTCAAGCCTTATCTCCAATCCATATCACTAATCTTTATCACAAATCCTAAATTGTCGTCTTACAACTTTACTGTCGCGACTTATATAATATTTCCAATGACACTGTCTCCAAAACCGGTACCCACTCTCAGCGAGTCTAACGAGCCCCGAGTTACACTTAGAGCTATAGGTACATAAAGGTATAGATATAAAAACCGTGATGGCGGCTGCAGTCCCGGTTGACGGTTGATGGTGAACAGGTACAGGTAGACGGTGAGTAGGTGACGGATGACGGTAGACGGTGACAATAACGGTAGACGGTAGATGGGTGAAGGATAACGGTGGTCTTGACTTTTAAGTTGACAGGGACTGCACACGGGTGCACTGTCGACTTGGTGGTACGGTCGTTACTGATCGGCGGTCGCTTTCGTGTGTGTGTGTGGTGTGCGCGGTGTCCGCGGTTGATAAGCTGCATAGATATTTTTGAACGGATAGAGATACGAGGATAACTATCGAGCGTCGGATAAATGCGTGCGCACAGTCGGATTGCCCACGCGGGAATCTAATAAATCTAAAATTGATTTGTGAACAAGAATGATAAACTTTTTTCCTCTGTGAACCAGAACTACAAAACGGCCCACACTGATCCTTGGCTTCAGCACATCCTTGGATACAAACATATTAGGTAAGAGAAGGCGAGGCAGTAACGTATGGTTAACCTTCCATGGATTATAAATCATATAGTTTTTAACATAAAGCAATTTTTTTAAACTGATATGCATAGAAAAACTTACGGTCTATAACTTTTATTTGAAACATTTTTACGTTTTTTTATCTAACAATGTTTGTAATTTGTGTTTTACATTTTTTTGGAAAAATACGAATTTACCAAAAACCTGGGCTAATACCGTATGGACGTGTATGTGTGTCTGTATGTCTGTATGTATGTATGTAGGTATTTACTACTTTGAATACGGGTGGTCAACCATCCGGGATCTAGAAGCAGCAAGCGTTACTTACTCTCGGTCGCATTCCGCGAATGGTAGCCGCCAATGCACCAAGCCAAGTCACTAACAATTAACATCATGTATATTAGTATAGCTACCTATTTAGAATATTAATATTTGGTACAGTATGCAGTCTGTTCAGCTAGTTAACTTGTTATACACATTTTTAACAATATAAATAACATCATGACAGTTATTTACCTAATTAAAATATTTTATATATTTTAAAAAAAAATAAAAACATGAAACAAAAATAAATTTAATTATTTATTGCAAAATAGGTAGATACCTAAATAGCATACATAATATTCACCATACATTTCATCATAAAAAGAAGTAAAGTAAAAATTTAATAAAAAACATATTATTATGCCTGCCTATCTATGTATAAACTTTGAAACAAAATTCGATTTTGAATGTTTTTTTAAACCTTTCAGTTATGTTATAAAATAATCAAATAACTTTATTTATTTAAAAATTTAATATTAAATATTAATTATAATTTAGTTTAAATATTCGTTTTTGTTATTCATAAAGTTATATCTAAATTTTTTTGTTGGTTGTGGGAGGGTAATTTCCGTTGCTGCAGCCCATGTTCCGGCGCTACTGAAATAGGTACAATAATATTTTTGTTTAAAAACACGTTTTGATAATCAAACATAATATTTCAATTATTACAATATGAACCTATTATTTGCTGTGACGCAACTGCTTTTTCAATTAAAATGAATAATACTGATCGCATTAATAAAACGGTTTTATTTCCGGGATATAAACTTGGGTAAATAGTAATCCAATTCGTAAATAATTTCAAAATAACGATATCATTTGCGCAGAAAATGCGCAGTGTATATCAATCCAGTCAGTCAAAACAATATGTTTAATTTTAGCCGGCCCGCAGCGAATGTTCGCCTAAAATTAAACAAGACCGATTTCTAGCGATTGTTCGCCACTTGTATCCAAGCGATTATCTCTGTGTGAATACCGTGACACAGATATAGCTGTTTAATTTTGAGCGAATGTTCGCAGCGATTTAAAATCACGTTCACTGCGCGAACAATCACTTCGTGTGAAACCACCTTACCAAAAATTTTTCGCCGACAGGGTCCGTGACATTGTCATCGACAAAATTTTAAAAACATACTCTAAGAGTTTTTCGACGTCAATGTCTTAAACATGTGTTAGTATTCTTGTCTATGCATGTGTTTCTGACAAATGTTTCTTTGGTCTGGACCATAGTCCTCTTATAAATGATCCACTATTTCCACGACCACTATACACCGTAAGCGTTGAGCGCAGCCGACCGTTGCCGAACAGCTATCGGCAATGCCGAGTAGTGGGGAATGCGCGGAATCGGACGAGTTTTCGCCGGGCGAAGGAGTGGGCTTTTTCGTGGGCTGGAGTATAGTCCCAATGGAGCTGAAGACCCCGACAAAACTCAATGTTGCGATGCCGGTCACCTGTGTGAAACTGCAGGATACAGATTCTGCAATAATGGACCGGGTGGTTATAAAAAAATAACATGGTATTTAAGAATGTACTTAATTTTAAACTCTGAATACTTTTTCAGGGTACTAAAAGTCTAAAACTGTTAGAGAATATAGCCAACTTTATACTTCAGTAAAATATTTACCTATTTAAGAAATTGATTTAACTATATTTGTAATTCCCTATTCTAGTAAATGGATATGTAATATCAATAATAATTTTTATTTTTATTATTTAATTATTTATAAATTAACTTAACTTGAATTTGATTAAAAGTAACTCGTTATTTATTAAGTTAATATCAATTAAAATAAGTTAAGTTAAAAATTAAGTTAATGAAAATTAAATTTAAAAAAGTTAAGTTAAAAGTTAAAATTAACTTAACTTTAACTTAACTTTTAACTTTTTAACGCATTTATGCCCAGGCTTGGTGGTAACCACGAACATGGTCAAACCTATAAGAGGCGATCATTTTGGAAACGTTCTAAAAAACTCTTCAGGCGATTATTGGGCTGCGCGTAGTTCCGAGCAATTGCTGTTGTGCCATTGTAGATGCTGCTATATGTGTAGTTAATAAAACCATATAGGTACAATCTACAACAATTATTTCTATGCTCTGTCGAAGGTGTATGATATGTATGAAATGTATAAAATGTATAACATTTTTGAAATTATTATACAAAATTTAGTAAAATGAAATGTTCAAATAATAATTTGTATCAGCTACACATTATTAAATTATTTATGTTAGAGGTATATTATTATGTATAAGTTATACTTTTGATAAATATTCCTGTACATGTAAAAATATTTATAATAATTATAGGTACCTACTGTAAATTGTATTAATTTAGCACAAATATATATTTTCATTGAATAATTCAATTGGTTTATTTTTTCATATATTATAAGTTGAGACGGCACGGTCACAACGGACCGGCGTTCTAAATAATAACAAGTTTTTATAATTGATATCACGTCTTGTTCTATATTTTGTATAATGTTTAGATTTTATACAATGAGGGGCAGCGAGGATCACGGGTGTAACGGCCGGCCTGATCGGCGGACCATCGCTGTGAGAGCTCGGAACGACCGGCGATGGTCAGGTCCTATGTACAGTATCAAGGAATGTTTGGTGGTCCCGACGTTGACAGTCGTCGGTATGGGCCGAGTCAATATATCACTGCGCGTGGCTCAAAAGAAGCGGCTACAGTGATATATCGTACCAGGGTTTTTGACACAACTTAATAAAGTGGCCAGAAGGGGGTGGCGAGATGATATAACAAGTATGAAGATGACTGTTGGTCTCGGCGTTGATGGTGTCGTCGGCGGCGTGTGTGTTGACCGCGGGCGGGGCGCTACGCCGGTCACTGCTGGCTACGACCCTGGTATTTCGGGCGTGTGGTCGTTCGTGGCTTACGCTCTGGATTCGTCACGGCGCACGGAAGAAGTCGGATCCTTGATGTTGGGCTGCGGTGGTTCTCGTCGGTGAGCGACGTCGGTAGGTAATCGTAACTCAATTTATAAGCTCTAGCCGCTACTTGTGGTCGTCGTCGTCGTTGGTACGGTGGTGCCGGTCAGATCACGGCGGACACTTGATGTCGGGCCGTGTTGGTTGTCGTCGGTGAGCGGCGTCGGTATTCACAGCTACGTTTTATAGCTATTTCTGGTTGTCTTCCTTCCTTCTGGTTTCTTGTTAGATGAAGGTAGGAAGGTTGATGAAATACTGATAGTCGTTCTGCTTTGCTTTGCAGGGATGGCTAAGCCGTTAACTATTCCAGGCTTTTGCCTCTACTAGTGGATGGAAATTTAGAAGATGATTTAATAAGTTGTTGTTCTACCCATGTTAACGGTAGGGTTTGATTATTCGTTTAGTGATTGGAGGGAGGTGAGTTTTACCTAGAGTC
>NC_042494.1:52824065-52843043 GCF_005508785.2 Acyrthosiphon pisum | reverse complement strand
TGGCTGCTCGTTTCGGGTTTTTGTCGAAAGTAAAAAACATTGTGTCGTTAGCAAATAGAGAGAGATGTGCTTTAGGAGTTGTTGGTATGTCGTTTATGTAAGTCAAGTAGAGAGTAGGTGAGAGACAGGATCCTTGAGGGACACCTGCGAGTATGTATCTGGTGGACGAAAATGAGTCTTCGACTTTTGTGATGAAGGTGCGGTCGGTGAGAAAGGATTCGATGATTTTAACGATTTCAGTCGGGATATTGAGTTGGGATAGTTTGTAGAGGAGACCTACGTGCCAAACTCGGTCGAAGGCCTTCTCCACGGCAAGAAAGATGGAAGCGGTGTTTAGGTTTTTGTTGAAGTTTTGGTCAGTTGTAGGGTGGTAGAGTGTTCAGGTCTGAAGGCAAATTGTTCTGGGCGGATTTTGTCACAGAGATTGTTTTGCAGGTGAGTGAGGATAATTCGTTCGTAAATTTTGGATAGGGAGGAAAGTAGAGCAATTGATCGGTAGTTTTCGGGTAGTTTGTGGTCTTTGCCTGATTTGGGAATGGAAATTATAACTGCTTTTTTCCTGGCACGTGGAAAGTAGCAAATTCTGAGAGAGCAGTCCATAATTTGTGTTAGGGATAGTAGAATGTTGTTAGGTAGAAATTTAAAGGCAGTGTTGGTGATGAGGTCTTCGCCGGGGGCTTTCTTTTTGCGGAGGTTGTTTATGATTGTTTGGATTGTGCGAGGAGTTGTGAATAGATTGGATTTAGTGATTTTAATGTTTTGTAGTGAGTTGAAGTGTGCAGTTATTTCAGGAAGGTCGGGACCAGGGTTTGGTCGGAATTGAAGTTCGAGAGAGTCGGCTATTAGTTCGGCTCGCTCGATGGCCGGAAAGACTAGGCCGTTGGGGCCAGTAAGTGGGTGGGATGCTGGGACGTTTGTGGAGGAGACATTTGTTCAGTTTTTTTTTAAATCATTTAATGTCTGAACTATATAAATTAAAATTCAAAATTCAAAATAATACAAAATTTAATGAAACAAATATTTTTTATTTTCCTGAAAATTACTTGCCTCACCCCCAAAACCACCACTGCTTAATTCAGAGTTAAGAACCTTCTCCACACAATTACGAATACAACAAAAACGAAATCGGTCCAGCCGTTCACGCGTGATGCCACTTCCAAAGGAATATATATTTAATTTATATATTATACAGATGGATACATATAGTATAATATAGAATATAGATAGATTGTTGAATTTTACTTCTCGGAACAATTATTCATATCTACTCACCGAAAAAACACACAAAAGAAAAAAGGTCAAGTTACAGGTAGATGGAAACCCGCTGGCCGCCGTGCTGCACAATATTGTGTAATAATATATTTAGGTATACAATTTATACGTTTAAAATTAATAATGACTAATTATTTATAAGCTTTATGGGACTAAATTTATGCCTAAAACCTTTTCTGTGATGTACTGATGTCCTTTTTAATTAAAAAAAAAAACTGCACGACAATTGAATAAGTAGTTTAGGAGTTTATCCCGAACATACAAACAAACACTATCATTTTATATATTAGTATAGACTACATAGGTATTATGCAAAAAAAAGTTTTATAAGCGTTTGAATATTTTGATAGAATTTGTATTTTAACTTTTTTTTTACTTAAATAGAATTTTAAAAAACAATATTGTTCAGTAATTATAAGCTGAGTATTGCAATATTTTATCAAAAACTAACAATTGCAGTGATCGTCACATAAAAAAAATATCAAAATAATACTTTCAAAAAGATACACCCAAATGCCAAGTCTAGATTATTATGATGTTTAATAGAAGCTTAATACCCGCGCTTTCAGTACTCTTTAATTGTTCCAAATATCATCAAATATCAACAATAAACTTCACTGTTTAAAATATTATATGCCATTTAGACCCATTTTGTCTACACTATAAATTTCAATAATTTATTTTTGCTAAATTATCACTTACAGTTTCAAATATATTAAACAGATTTAGAACGCAACTCAAATTGAAATAAAACTTTATTAAGCAAAATTGCAACGTAACAAAATAAAATATCACTAAGACAAAATATTATTAAGAGGATGTCAGCGCACCATTTGTTTTCTCTTTCTGGCCCACGCGGGAGATGTACAAAACACATTTACGCAGAATCATTTTTTTATGTTTTTATGTAATCTCATAGTAAATTTACCCATGACAAAAAAGATAGAGAATAATATTTTTGAGGGAATGACATATCGATTTGTCTAATTATTGTTTCAAAACAATTTAAACATCATTTAAATTTACAAAATTCTTTTGGTTATTTTCAAATTCGAATATAATGTCAAATAACAATTTTTGTAATGGGTGATTTTACTCTAAGATTACTTAAAAACATAGAAAAAATGATTCTGTGTAAATGCGTTTTGTAAATGTTGCGCATGGGCCAGAGAGAAAAAACAAATATTGTGCTGACATCCTCTTAACATTACTGGATATTAATTTGAGCGGATATGCATACCGAGAAGCCGAGAATTTCCTGGTGGGCTCCCATTCGTATTTGGACAAAGGGGCCCTTTAATATCGTTTGAATACTACAAAATAAAAATACAGGCTAGAGTTAATTATTATTGTAATTACAATGGATTAATTTGTCTAGATTTTAAATGGTTATTTATTTTTGTTTTTAAATAAACACCATTTATTATTCAGTCTTCTTTAGTATGTCATTTTCTGGTCGATTTAATGCCAATAAAACCTGGCAATGGAGTATAAAGCTGAGTGAATCGTTGTCTATTTTCGAGGAGATCTTTATCCAGTCTTGTAAGTATAGGACAAGTGTTTCTCTAGATGATGAAAAAGGGCTCAAGCCTCTAAATAAGCACGCCTGAAACACAAAATCATCCCCTATTAAATTAATCAAGTATTATATTTATTTTAATATTTTAATAATAAAAACACATTTCAATTATTGATGAAATACATAAATAACATACCCATTTTAATTGCCTATCATTTAATTTATCTGGTCCACCTTCAGATTCTATTGCCTTATCCATTAATTGTATGTACTGTGCTAATTTCTTCAACCTCAATCTTCTTCCCCATCCACGGTGTATGTTGTACATTTTCAATAGCACTTTCTTTAATATAAATAATTGATAATATAAAAATATTTGATTAGCAATATAAGTATTTAATTTAAAAAACTCACAATATGTTGAGGAGGTAAGGAGCTAAAATTATACGGGAACATAGTAAAAACTGGGATGGCTTGAATTATGTCTTCTACTGGGGCCACGTTTCCTGCTTTTAGACATTCAATCACACGAAACCATTTCAAAAGCATATCATCTGAACATTCTTCAGCCATTAAACTCAAATGCCTAACATAATAGACTAACATACAAATCTACATGCTTATGTACAAATTAATGAATATAACGTACAAATATATTTAATGGACTACATAGTATGCTATGATTCATCAATATTTTTATATTGAATAATTTTTTTTGTTTTTTATCAATAAGAATTAAATAAGGAGAATAAACTTACTCAAAAACTCTCATGTTATGTTCAAAATTGTTCTGTTGATCTTTTACCCAATACTCTTTAATTTGTTCATCTGTCCAAAAATGTTCAGATAACAAATACTTAGGAAACATGAACCTGAAATTAAATTAAGTAGAATAAAAATAAAATATTATGATATTTAAAATAGTGGATGGTTATGTTTTTATTATTATATCTGCAAAAAAACCATATCTTTAATAAAACTATATTTTTGGCAGCCTAAGATAACTGCCAATAATGATAGTTTATTGTATAATAAAATAAATATATATTTACTTACGCTATTGGAAATATAAGCAAATCAAGAAATGGTATATTACAAAAAATTAGGATTGGTGTCAAACCAAAAAGTTGTGATGGCAACCTATACTTCACCTCCAACTCGGCATAAGTTAATAACGACAAATCAGAACTATAATATTTATTAAAAGCTGATAGTAACACTAGAATATCTTTGTATAGATACTGAAATAAGAAAGAAACAAATATATTATATATTTAGTTATCCATTTAAGTAAATATTACTAACTTTAGTCCCAAAAACACTCAGTCTTGCATATTTTGCTGTAGATGGCGACCATTTTTCAATCCTTTTAACAAGTCGCATTGTGAAGTTACTATCGTTTAAGGTCTCGTTAATATTTTGTTTATTGTCTAATTTATTATCATGCGTAACATCAGTGTTATTTAAAGAAGCATTTTTCTTTTCAGTAGATTGTAAACATGGGTTATCATAATCAACACCACTGCCACTTGTAAAAGCCGGAACTTTTGTATCTGTTTTCAGTGGTTCCTTGCTTGGTAATTGCAAAACCACTGAATTCCTAGAAATAAATTAAAAACTTATTCTCACATTTGTCATTTAATATATTTAAATTTAATTCAACCAAAGTGTGACCTTTGTGGTCATGTGGATATATTTCATAATAATAATATGGACCAACAAAATAATTAGATCTCAAGAGCACAAAATAATATGCAAATATTCATTAATTACTTATTATTGTATATCCACATCAGTACGGCTAGAAGTCATAAATCGAACATAATCTATATTAACTATACCTATTATTGTAATAAAGTGTATAATATACATGGGTCTTACACAATTGAATTGCATATACCACTTCAATAGTCAGTGGCATTATCATAAAAAAAATTGGTGTTGCTCAAATAATTTTAGGTGATCTACCCTTCATAATACTGTCATACCGACCTATAAAATTTCCTTATTTTTTTCTACCCACCCCCTCATATTTAAGGTGTTGCCTGAGCAACACTTGGATCCTATGTTACATGCCACTGTCAATAGTTATAAAGTACTTTCTAAGAAGAATGTAAATATGTGTTATTCAATATTATATATAAGCATAGATCATTGTCATACTTTTTAATGTATGTACCGTATGAACTATAGGTACCTAATTGTAAAAATATTACTATTTTTTAGAAATGTTGTAATTTGACATAAATGAGCCATTTAAGAATACTTACAGTATGATACAATGAAGAAATTGTTCAAGAGTAGTATCAGAATCCTGACCAGTGCCAATTTTTCGCAATTTTTTAAAGGATTTGGTTTATTTTGTCATGCCAAGTTTGTACTTGACAGTAACTGTATTAAATAACTTGTTATGACCCTTGTTTACAGTAAAAAGTTTTAACTTTTTTATGGAAAAGGTATTTAAGTTTAAGAGCTCAAGATTAAAATAATTTCACATAATTTTAATATGAAAAAATGTATAAGGTTAAAAAAAAATATGAAGACCAGTTCATGGCCAGTTGGGCCATGGTCTAAGCTAATCCTGACTCGATAACTTACTGACTGACTTAATAAAATTTAAAATTTAAATAAAACTTATTTTGTAATCATAATTTTTTTCATATTTATCATTTGGCCTGTCCTAATAAAATTTTCTAGTTTCGCCAAGGGGAATATCGCACAATACTGGGAAAGACGCACTGACACACATACTTGAAAAATCGAATGTTCTTGTACGTTCTGTTTTCAAAATTCAACAATCTGAAATTAGTAGCAGCATAGCACCGATACATGCTGATCATGTACTTCATCGTGCGTGGCCCGACGAATGACGATAGTTAGTATTTACTATTTAGTAATGTTTGGAGGGTCAAATTTGACTTAACTCTCACATGATACGTGAATACTATTCATAATCTATGATGAATGGCGATACTCGAAACAAAACGTAAATAACAAGTGTTTTGGCGATCCGCAAGCGCACGACGTTAATTCGTAGCCGGCGGCCTGTCGACGTGATAGGTGATAACTGATAAGTTAATTTAATCTATTCTGTGACCATACTATCTATAGCCGTGACTCAGACTTAGATAATATAATCATAGAACATTATTGAGATTATTCTCTTCTTCTATTTCTTCGCCTTCACTCCCAACTATTTGGGGTCGGCCAGCCTGGTCCGTAATTTCCACTTATCCTTAGCATTCTCCTCATATCGCATATCGCATATCACATATCGCACTTTATAACTTCAAACCACCTCTTTTTCGGTCTTCCTCTTTTTCAATCCACACTCACGATCTTCGTCACTGAAACTGCCTCAGTTTTTTCTTTTCTTAAAACATGTCCTAGCCATCTCTACCTATTCTCAAGCATTTTATCAACTATTGAAGCCACTCCTATACTACCTCTTATATACTCATTTCTTATTCTGTCCTCTCTCGTCACTCCACTCTTAACATTCTCATCTCCGCAACACTCATTTTCCTCTCCATTGTTTTTTCTATACCCCAACAATTACCTTTTAACCTCGATTGTTAACCTGATTGTAATTCTTCTATCGCATAAAACATCTGATGCTTCTCTTCACTTCATCCATCCACACTTAATCCTATGCATAATATCTTCGTCAAAACCACCATTATTTATAAGCAGTGTTGGGTAGTAACGTAAGGAAAGTAACGCGTTACTGTAACTGCGTTACTTTGCTTGTAACGCGTTACGTAATTTCATTAGAATTATTTCCAAATAACGAAAATGTAATGGAAATTACTTTTGAAAAGTAATTTCTATAGAATAACGCGTTACAGTTTCGAATTATTAAGTACCTACCTACCTATATTGCGAATTGAAAAAAAATATATGTATAATGCGGGTATTATTATGTTTACCAATCTAATATGTATATATATATTTAATTTTAACTCGGCACAATTCAGTTTTCAATGGTTTTGATGTTTGAAATGTCTAATTGCACCGTAAATCACGAGAGCAGTTAATTAAATTTATTATTACTTTAAATAGGTTTCCTATGAATATAGCTTGTGTGGAAGACTAAATTTTATATGATCCTATTAATTATATAGGTTTTATAAAGAATTTGCTTGTTCAATTTGCCTGCAAAAGATAATTGCCAAGAAATTAAAAAAAAAAAATTATTTTTGTAACGATAAAGTAATGAGTTGCTTTTCTATTTGAAAAGTAAAGTAATTTCATTACAATTTTATTTGAGTAACGAGTAAAGTAACTTACCCAACGGCTAACACTGTTATATGGTAAGACAGATCCTAGTACTTGAGACTATAAATTTCTTCCACTACCTCGCCCACAATACTCACTACATGCCTATTCTGACTTACTCTTTGGACCATATCTCCAAGATGAAAATTAAACTCCATATACACAGTTTTACTTCTACTATTTTTTAACCCTCTACTCTAGTGCTTCCCTCCATTCTTCCAGTCTATAGTTCACCTCCTCCAGGCTCTCTCCAACCAACACTACATAATATAATCACGATTTAAGATATACAGTATAGGTATCTTAAATCGTAGATATAATAGACTTATATCTTAGTCCGTGGTTTTAAAATCTCCTGAGACTTATATATGACTTTATCATAGGTTATAGCAGTTATAGCCTTATAAGAACCCCAGAACGACAGAACAATACACGTAATAATTAATAAATAATACATAGCTTCTCAATCTTCATAATTATTGTTTATATCATAATAAAAAATATTGAAAATGCCAAGTGACAATTTATTTTGTTTGAATTTCAAATTTTTACAAAATCCACAAAAATTTGCTATTGCTTTATATTTTTTAAAAATCTTTATTTTTACACCCAAGGGTTGATACAAGATTCCTCTTATATCTACTATAAATTAAGGTTAATTGCAGTCTCAATAATTTTTATGAGCGATCATATTATAGTTCAAATTATGAAGACATGACATGTTGGATACTCTACCATCAAACAAATTATAAAAACTATCTATAACCAACCAATTATTTCTATTTATAAAAAAATATTGCTGAGTTACTTAAATTATCATTTTCTATACACAATGGCCTCTTAAAAATATTTATATTAAATTTTAAGCCAATAAAAATAGAGCCATTTTAATTTTCAACATTTTTTATTTTTTATTTTTCTTAAACTGTTCATAAAAGTCAAAAGCCTTAAAAATGTATAGGTTTTTTTTGATAGCAATTTAAAAATTTAAAAACTATATAATACCAATTAACAATAATTTATAAAAGCTTAAATTTCATATTTTGATAGAAATTATATTGTAAATTTTTTTAAACTTAAATAGAATAGAAATAGAAATAGAAAAATAATATTATTCAAAGTTTTAACTAAGTATTGCAATATTTTATCAAAAATTGAAAAGTTTAAATAAGTACTATAACAAAATATATCAAAATAGTACTTCAAAAAAGTTATACTTAAATAAAAGTCTGAGATTATTCATTCAATTGTTTAATATCAATATGAAAATGTTGATCCTGCGCTTTCAAATACCATCAACCATAATTTGGATATTTAAAACATTATTTCTCTCAATTTCATTACCCATTTCATCTACTCAATGCACTATTATACATTTCATTAATGTTTCTTTCTAAACTCTCAGTTCCAATTTTAAATATATTAAACGGATTTATAACAAATTGAAAAAAAAACTCTATTAACAAAATTACAATGTAACAAAATAAAATATCACCAAGACAGAATAATATTAACACCACTGGATATTAATTTTTTTTTACAAAACATTGATTAACATAAGTACTACAAAACAAAAGTACAGACTAGATTTTATTATTATTGTAATTACAATGCTTATTCTGTCTACGTTTTAAATGGTTATATATTTTCCTTTTTAAATAAGCACCATTTATTATTCTGTATTCTTTAGTATGTTATTTTCTGGTCGATTTAACGCCAATAAAACCTGGCAATGGAGTATACAGCTGAGTGAATCGTTATCAATCTTTGAGGAGATTTTTATCCAGTCTTTTAAGTATAAGACAAGTGTTTCCCTAGATGATGAAAAAGGGCTTAACCCTCTAAATAAGCACGCCTAAAACAAAAATAAAATATCTCCAGTCAAAATAATAAAATATTATATGTTTTTATATTTGAATAATAAAAACACATTCAATTATTGATGAAATACATAAATAACATACCCATTTTAATTGTCTATCATTTAATTTATCTGGTCCACCTTCGGATTCTATTGCCCTGTCCATTAATTGTATGTACTGTGCTAATTTCTTTAACCTCACTCTTCTTCTCCATCCACGGTGTATGTTATACATTTTCAATAGTACTTTCTTTAATTTAAATAATAATAAAAATATTTAATAATATACAAATATTTGACTAACAATACAAGTATTTAATTTAAAAAACTCACAATATGTTGACGAGGTAAAGTACTAAAATGATACGGGAACATAGTAAAAACTGGGATGGCTTGAATAATGTCATCTACTGGGGATACACCTCCTGCTCCCAGACATTCAATCACACGAAACCATTTTAAAAGCATATCATCTGAACATTCTTCAGCCATTAAACTCAAATGCCTAACATATTAAATTATATTAGTATGATTCATCAATATTTTAATATGATTAATTTTTTTGTTTTTTTTATCAATAAGAATTAAATAAGAAAAATAAACTTACTCAAAAACTCTCATATTATGTTCAAAATTGTTTTGTTGATCTTTTATCCAATACTCTTTAAGTTGTTCATCTGTCCAAAAATGTTCAGATAACAAATACTTAGGAAACATGAACCTGAAATTAAATAAAATTTAATAAAAATAAAATATTATGATATTCCAAATTGTGTATGGTTATGGTTTTATTATTATACCTACAACAAAACTAAAATAATAATAATTATAAACCTAACTCTATATTTTTTTCAGCAAAAAGATAATGAATACAAAACTAAATAATTTAAATAGTATAATTTAAAAATAAATATATTTTTACTTACGCTAATGGAAACAAAAACAAATTAGTAAATGGTACAGGCCAAAAAATTAGGATTGGTGTCAAACGAACAAGTTGTAATGGCAACCTATACTTCAACTCCAACTCAGCATAAGTTAAGGATGACAAATCAGAACTATAATATTTTTTATAAGCTGACAGTAACACTAGAACATCTTTGTATAGATACTAAAAAAAAAAAAAGAAAAATGTTATATTTGCTTTCCATTTAACAATTTATGTAAATATAAAATAAATATTACTAACTTTACACCCAAAAACACTCAGTCTTGCATATTTTGCAGTAGATGGCGACCATTTTTCAATCTTTTTAACAAGTCGCATTGTGAAGTTATTATCATCTAAGATCTTTGACTCGTTCATATTTTGTTTATTGTCTAAATTATTATCATGCTTAACAACAGTGTTATTTAAAGAAGCATTTTCTTTTCAGTAGATTGTAAAGATTGGTTAGCATTATCCACACTACTTCCACTTATATAGGGTGGAACAGCCGGAGGTTTTGTATCTGTTTTCAGTGGTTCCTTGCTTGGTAACTGCAAAACTACTGAATTCCTAGAAATAAATTATTAAATAAATTAAAAGCTCATTCCCACATTTAATATATTTAAATTTAATTTGACTAAAGTGTGACCTTTGTGGCCATGAGAATATATTTGATAATAATAATATGGACCAACAAAATAATATTATTTCTCAAATGCTCAACATAATATGCAAGTATTCATTAATTACTTGTAGTTGCATATTCAGTATAGCTAGAAGCCAAACATGACCGAACACAATCTATATTAACTATACAGATACTACACTTAGGTCTTCAACAATTTAATTGCATAATACACCACTTCAATAGTTAAAAAGAACTGTCTAAGAAAAATCTAAATATTTTTTATTCAATAGGTATAATATGGGATAAGCTTAGATTACTTATCTAATTATTACAAATATATATATATTATATATTAATATATAGTAATTATATCGTTTTTTTTTGTTTTTGTTTTATTAATTGTTTTTGTTTTTTGTTTTTTTCCGTTTAATAATGTTTTTTAAAAACGTTTTCCATCTCTGGTATTATCAGAGTCCTGGTCAGTGCCAAATGTTAAAGGGTTTAATTGATTTAGAAGACATGACACGTTTGTACTTGACAGTAACTGTTAAATAACTTCAGCCTTGTTTACAGTAAGAAGTTTTAACTTTTTGTTGAACATTTAACTTCATGAGCACAAAATTAAAATAATTTCACATTAATTTGAGTTTGAAAAAAATCAAAAGGACAAAAAATTACGATAATATGAAAGCAACCATCAAAGTTATGCCAAAAATAAAACAGTATAATATGTAATTATACCTTGTATAATAATATGTAAATAACAAAATGTTCTTTATACTAGAGATGATAATGATCATCATAATAAGCCTTTTTCCAACAAAATTATTGAATAATATAAAATATAAAAATATATTTGCTTTGAGCACCCATGTAAAATACAAACATAGTACCTATTTACAAAATATAAAACTATTACATTTTAAACTTGGCACATTTCATTAATAGGCACTTAAAAGAAACAACAAAAATAGGTAGTTGAGACTGGGGGCAGGTTTGTTATTATGTGGACATTTTATTTGTCCACACAATTGGAGTATTTGAAAAGAATTTCAAGCATTAAAAGGCATTGTAAAATATTTGGCTAAAGACTAATATTTCTCAACATAAACAGTCAGTTTTCCTAACATTTAAAAATATATTATTACCATTGCCAAATACCAGCCATATGCGAATTCCAAAAGGGACCAAAAGAAAACTGATAAGTAGATGGTAGAGAATAGAAATGGACTCAAATGGACTTAACCTAACTAGGTAGACTCATTAGATATATTACTAAACACAACATCCAATCGGTGTGTCAATGAACGGATGGCCTAATATTAGATAATATTGGGGAAGACGAGTAATCCACTTCCATCAGGTTGACACACATACCTGAAAAATCGACTGTTTTTGTACGTTCTGTTTTCAAAATTCAATAATCTGCAATTGGTGGCAGCATAGCACCGAGACGTGCTGATGATGAACTTCATCGTGCGCGGCCCGACAATGTTTGGCGGGTTAAATCTGACTCGGCTCTCGCACGATTGCCGAATGCTGATACAATTTTGTCGTCGATAAACGTTTGCGTTTAAAATTTACATTATTATTTCCAAATAGGTTTTTAATTTTTGGCGAAAACAAAATTTAATATTTTATTATTATGACGGATAGCTGGTAGTGATAACGGCACAGCTGATAATGTTTTTGGCGTCTTGGATAATATCAATATGATCAATCAAAATATATAAAGGATTGAACGTCACTTCGCGACCGTAAATATTATCATATTGACATTTGAATATTGCTATTTGCTATCAACATCAATAATTAATTATAATTTTTCCATTTGATACTATTCAGAAACCATTGGTTACTGGTCCACAGAGCGGATCTATTCTGTGACCGGTCGACCGTACAAAATTTATTTTTCGCGCCGTACGTCCTACTGCAAAACTATCGATTTCTGTATAACACGCGCACCAACGATTTCTGTTTAAAATGCAAACTATCGATGTCTTACGAACACGCGATCCTAAACAAAAGTCACAATACAGTATACAATAATAATTGTAACGATATAATGAGATAATAAGATCACAGCGCCGCAGCGGTCCTTTTGCTCTTTCTTTCTTTCCCACACGGCCACACGCACGACAACGTCGACACACGAGGCCGGTTGCGACCATTGGAGCAATAACGATTGCATCTCATCACGCCATCCCTATCGTCATTTGCCGGTCCGTCCGTAACGAAACCGCAACAGTTTTTAGCACTTTTTACTATTTTTACTCCATTTACCCTCCAGTCGTCACCGCGGCCTAAACCGTTCGCAGTTCCCAATATTTTCAAGTCTCCACGCAGTCGTGTGGTTTCCATTCGCGTCCGAATCGTGTAAGTATTACATTATATTATTGGGTATATTATAATAATATACGAGAATTAACCCAGACATTTTATGTCGGTCGCGAATATTGAATAATAATTGCCAATAGGTAATGTAATTTATAATTTTTAAAAACATACCTACCTATTATATTTTATTGTTTTCATACAATGGCAATCGGAATCGGAATGACCGGGAATGATGTTAATTGAGTTAACTGGTATGTACAATGGTACCATAAAATATTATGACAATCTAAACAAAACATGCCGTCGGCGAGCAATTTCGCCATGGATTGGCGTAATTTGGGCATTGGCCCTACATCGCCAGTCTATTATTTTATAAATCAATTGTTTCATAGTTTCATACAAACGTAAATCATTGATTTTTGGTCCTAAGCGTTATTCAATATCCATCCAATTTCTGGTTTCAGTTACAGTTGCTGACTTATTTTACTTTTAATTACTGTCCAGCTGCCTGCCATTCTGTATTTTGTGTCCTGGGTCATAGATTTTTTTCGCACCATGTTCAATATAACTTCAGTCGTGGCGACCATAGATAATAAAGACTATTAGGTCTATATTATAGACTATTAAGTCTTTATTATCTATGGTGGTGACTACTGGTGTTGGGAGGGGGGGTTGTTACTCTAGTGTTACACTGAAATTTAATTCTAAATGAGATACCTATGCAACTTAATATTTAGAACAACTTAATATGTACAAGAAAATTTATTTTTTTTTTAGTAACACAATTATTCAAATTTTATTTTTTGAATTAAAAAGTGAATAGGTATATTTAAACCACAGATATATATTATTATCGGGATTATTTTAACACCGTTTTTATCAATCATTTAGATTTATTATTTCATATAAGAAGGCGCTACACGGAAATTTGTAACAAGTGCATAACATGCCAAATTTACGCGCGGCAGATCACATTTAGCTTTGTTAGTTTAAATATTAGGGTGAATCAACTAAGTCTTGCGTATTTGATATAGTGTGAGTTAAGAATGCTCATTACTCGCATAAAAACAAAATTATCACAAGAAACCCACACTTAAACACAGATAATGTTCTTAGTATCAAGTTTCATAATAGGTCAATTCACTCAAATTTGTATACACACGAAGCTAAACTTGATCTTCTGAGCGTAAATGTTCTATGTTACACACTTGTTAGATGGAGACAACAAATGCCTGTGTAGTGTCCTCTTAATGAATGTCCTGTGTTGATTCAAACTTATTTTTTTCAATAGACACCTATCCTTTTTAAAGAATGTTGATGTAATTCCTATACAAATTGAAATTTGATCGGGTAGTTTCTGCCTTCTAGATCAATACAGTTTATACATATTATAAATTATCCCTTAAGTTATAACCCACACAGTATTTTAATATTTCCCAAATATGGTATAAATATTTTCAGCAAAACAATATAGTTGTAAAAATATTTGAAAAAGTTGCGTAAATAATAAGGAAATATTTTATTTATATTTTTTGGCCAAGAAGTTCACTTTTGAAAAATATTTTCTAAAAAACATTAACAAATCATTTTAATCATATTTTTTTAAAAACATTTTTTCATGGAAACATTATAAAAATATTAAGTCAACATTCTTGTGCAATATTTTATTATTTTATGAGAATAAAATATTTACCTATACAATATTATTAGTCAAATATTCATTATTCAACTCGTTATTCAAGCACTTCAAAATATCCACAAAATATTATCATTTCCTAAATGCCGTGTGGGAATAGTCCATAATAGTAGTGAAATGTATGATGATTTGAAAATTATATAAATTATTAAAGTAGTTAATATTAATATATAATATATATTAACGAGTATATTAACATTGATAAAAATATAGAACAATATAAAAGCATAGTAGGCTACTCAAAATTTTCCTCTTCAAGGAAAATCTATTAGTCATCCCTAAATATATGTTTTTATTAATAAATAACCTAGACAACAAAAATCGGTCAGAAACAAAAATCTTGCTACCAGCCCAAGAACATATTTTTGTTAAAGGACATTTCTTAAGGCCATTCTTACAATGTCCAGTTAAGTATCTGTTAATGGTAACCGATGGTTATATGTTTCTTACCAAATGATTACCGAAAGGAATCTGTTGGTAATGAAATCCAACAGTTAGCATTCACTTAACCTAATGGAGATTAATCATTTTAATGGGGTTAGTTAGAATTGACATCGGTTAAATATTATACTAACTGCCAGTTAGCGTTAACAGACACTTAAACGGTCATTGTAAATCTAAGTGTCTAAAAATATGGTCTAGTTATCAATGCATTATTAAAGAATGAAATAGGAGTAAGCATGCTTGTTGAATCAAACTGTAAAATATTAACCCTTTTTGCAAGGTACTTACCTATATTGCTATAAAATATTTAAAATTAAATTAAATAGTAAAAAAATAAAAATGTTTTACATTTGTAGAAATGTGTTTTTTGTTTATTTATCTTAGTAAATTACTTACTGTAACTAAACATGTTTTAAATATTATGTAAACCACACTAAAATTTTCTAGCTAAATCATTTAAAAAGTGTTACTAAGAATTAGAACTGTTATATATAGGTACTTTACGAAAGTCTATAATACATGGACACACTTTTATCAATCAATTATGTGAAATAACAAGAACTCCTAGTGCCTATCACCAAACACAAAACTATTTTGGTAGTGGCATTAATTTATTATTCGCTTGTGTGTTAAAAAAAATCCCAATAAAAGTGATGGATGAGTTGGGAAATTTTATTAGTAATAATATTAATAATTCTAGAAAATAATACCTAAGCTTATAAAACTTTATAGTGATTTTAGGTATTTATTTTGATTAATTAACCATTTACTAGAAAATCCATATTTTAAACTCAAGTTTCGTTATTAAATAATTAGATTCTCAACAATTAATGACCAAATATCTATAATTATGATTTATCATATTAACATAAATTTTTGATAGTAGTTACCATAAAATTAATTACTATCTAATATACCTATTTTGATTTTATAGATATATAAAACATTCAAAATAACGTCAATCAAGAAAAGAAAAATGGAAAACGGACTCACCCACAAGTTTAAAGTTGCGGATTTATCTCTTGCTGAATGGGGCCGCAAAGAAATTATTTTAGCGGAAAAAGAAATGCCTGGTTTAATGTCTTTACGTAAAAAATATGGTCCAATCAAAATTCTCAAGGGTGCCCGTATAGCTGGTTGTCTTCATATGACTATTCAAACAGCTGTCCTCATTGAAACTCTAATTGAACTAGGGGCTGAAGTACAATGGTCTAGCTGTAATATATTTAGTACTCAAGATCATGCAGCTGCAGCAATTGCAAAAGCTGGAATCCCTGTATTTGCCTGGAAAGGTGAAACTGAAGAAGAATACACATGGTGCATTGAACAAACTTTGGTGTTTGCTGATGGCAATCCTTTAAATATGATTTTGGATGATGGTGGAGATCTGACCACACTGGTACATGATAAATACCCTCAGTTTTTGGATGGCATCAAAGGAGTATCTGAAGAGACAACTACTGGTGTTCACAATCTATACAAAATGAAAAAACAAGGTGTTTTAAAAATGGCAGCTATTAATGTAAACGATTCAGTTACAAAAAGTAAATTTGATAACTTGTATGGTTGCCGTGAATCCCTTATTGATGGTGTAAAACGTGCAACAGATATTATGATAGCAGGAAAAGTCTGTGTTGTTGCTGGTTTTGGTGATGTTGGCAAAGGATGTGCAATGTCATTGCAAGCTTTTGGCGGTCGTGTTATTGTCACTGAAATTGACCCAATTAATGCGCTTCAAGCATCTATTGCTGGTTTTGAAGTAACTACTATGGAAGAAGTCTGTTCGAAGGGACAAATATATGTGACGACAACAGGCTGCAAAGGGATTATTACCGGTGAACACTTCCCACATATGCCAGATGATGCTATAGTTTGCAATATTGGTCATTTTGATTGTGAGATTGAAGTAACATGGTTGGAAAAGAATGCTGTTGATAAGATAAACATCAAACCCCAAGTAGACCGATACACTCTGGCCAATGGCAGACACATTATTCTTTTGGCTGAAGGAAGGTTGGTGAATTTAGGTTGTGCTACTGGACATTCATCATTTGTTATGAGCACTTCATTTACTAATCAAGTTTTAGCACAAATTGAATTATTTACCAAAACAGATCAATACAAACATGATGTATATGTATTACCTAAGAAATTAGATGAAGAAGTAGCAGCTCTGCATTTGGACCACTTGGGTGTCAAGTTGACTAAGCTCACTCCTGACCAATCTAAGTATCTTGGAATACCAGTTGAAGGGCCATACAAACCTGATAGTTACAGATACTAAAATTAAATTAAGAAATAAACTAAAACTTAACAGATATATGTTAATTCAACTCATCAAAAATACATTATTATAAATTAAAAAAATTATTTACATGTTTTGTTTGATTAGATTACCTCTAAATATTGTTTAATACAGAACCAATAATAATATAACCAATGGTCATCTTGGACCTTGGTGTATCCATTTATACCCAATGAAGTTTTCCAAAAAAAAGGGTTTATGGAGTATTTCCCCAACCAATCAATTTAATTGCATGCTCGCCTATAAGTCCTTTTTTGTGAGTATATTTTACTTTACGAAGAATTTTATATTTATCGAATTCAAGAATAAATACATTCATAATAATCTTATATTTTAAATTCGTTAATAATTAGGCCTGTATAGAACCACTAAGCTATGGAGTTTAATTATGTGAGCCTATTGCCCTAACTAAATTAAATGCGTGTATAGATAAGTATTAAAATTAATTTTTATAACCTATTTTAATTGATTTTATGATGGTGAAGTTCTAAAATTCGGGGGCCAGTACTTATCCAATCCAGTACTGTTGATGACATTATATAGGTATAATTTATATCTACCTATTTAATATATGTATAAAAAGTATACGGTAATAAAATAATAAATAACAAGTGTTGCTATTGTTTAAAAATAACCATTTTTATAGTGACATACCTAACTATATTATTTTGAAATAAAAAAATAAATTATATATTGTAATACTAAACTGAACTACCGATTCTTAGAATGTGGATTCTGATTGCGATTTGCGACGCGTTGACATACCATGCAGTATTTACACTCGCACATATTGATATGGCTCGGTTGTACTTGCCACGTAATTGCCTAATTCTTAACCTACTCCTTAGAAAATGACCGACTGGAACCCCTTAAAATATTAAATAAACACAGTTACGTTGATAGTTAACTATAAAGACTCCAAATTACTGTGCCTGCTCGGCTGCTCTACTTTCTGGATTAAATCATCTGATTAATTAATGTTTTTAGGCTCTAACATATTTTCTAAATTTATAACTTTTAGTTAGCTAGGTAATATGACAAATTGTATAGTTTAATAATAATTATGGTATCTATTGTAGAATTGAGCCTGTTTAATATTGTAATATCGCTTGGTATTTATTATGCATAACATAATTCAATTTTTTTCAAACCCTCGTGATAAATGTTATTTTAATTTCTTAAAACTCAAGTTTTGTTATTTTTTTAAATTCAGAATAATAAATAGATCAACCTATGAAAAAACTTGAGAATATAATTGAAGAATGACGCGTTTGTAGTATGTTTATACTGATAATATTGTGTTCTTTATAGGTAGGTATCTTCAGTACCTATAATATATTAAGAGGACGCTACACCCGCATACGTTGTCTCCGTCCTACAAATGTACGACATGGGCACATGGCAAAAACTGTTTTGCGCGGGACAACTTTTCTAGCATCATATTTTTTATAGAGCTACCAAATTTTCACAACACGTAAAGAAGAAATTTATCTGTGCAACAGCGTGCTCTTTTTTTTAATAGCACTATCCAATAATTTTTTATAAGCAAATAAAAAAACAAAATGTTTAGAACCAAATAACTTTTATTGTATTTATGATATCTAAAATATGGGCACGCTGTTGCATAGATCATTTTCCACCCTATATGTTCAGAAATTTTGGAGTCAATACTACAAACACAGAAAGATAAAAGTTGTCCCGCGCAAAACA
>NC_042494.1:52807137-52824003 GCF_005508785.2 Acyrthosiphon pisum | reverse complement strand
GACTTCTATACAAATATTTTAACAATACAGCATGATTTAAGATAGTATTATCATCTTAAATTTTGCTATACAGCCATACAGGTATTTTAATAATATGCATTAGGTACTGCATAATATATATATATAAGTGAACACTGATTAGTATCGTGTTCATAGTGCGTATATACTTATATTTTCCCATAGGTAACCAATACCATTGATTAAATATATTGTACCTATTTTTAATCAATATCATTATGTCAATACCCATCTACACGACAGCTCACAGATTATAATAGTTGAACAATAACTGCCTAAACACAATGCTAAAATGGCACAATTTGTATTTTTTTTAAATAACCCCTGAAATGTTAATGGATTTCCGCCTATGAGTGATCCAATTGTTACCTACTGTACAGTAGAGTGACATCCACTTACCCGCTTTTTTAAAAAATATTATATACAAGTAGAGCTTTGGAATTACAGGAAATGCATGTACTTATATTGCTTTTCTAAAAAGTTATTAAACCAAAAATCCAGACAAAAATGGAGGAATTTGGTTTGACGGTTATTTAATTTTGAAAACGGATTATGCGAATGATTAACAAGTTTACTAGATTTTACCATAGGCGATTATTAATACCTATTCCAATTATTGCCATAACTTATAAATTATAATAAATAATATAAATACAAAAATATCATATTTTTAAACCATTAGTCATTAGGATATCATAGCTGAAATATGTTCATTCAATTCTCACATATTGACAGTCAAAATGTACATGTAATATTAAATGCCTAAACACTACTCCTTAAAACATGGTATGCTTCGCCCCCCCCCCCCAACGAAATTTACCATAATGATATCGTTTATATTATACTTTATTTAGAATAAGACGACACCAGGCGGCCACAGTGAAAAGCAGTTTTTCTACGTAAACCTGGTGTGCTCTTATACTGAATAGACTATAAAAATAGTGACCAAAATAAACGTATTAATAGACGCGTGATTAGTCTTATGCGTTCTCACCACAGATATATAAAAATGTATAAAATATATTTTTATATATCTGTGGTTCTTACCCAGTACTAGACTGCGACAGACGACCGTTTCTTCTCAAGAATAGGTATAGAAGGTATTTACTATATTGGGCATAATCATGGTCGTAAATTTAAAATTATAAATTAACAGAGAAGGAATTTTTTTATTTGAAAAAACCAAATTATTAAAATGATCAGGTGGTGCATTTGCAAATATTTAATTACTGCTCAATGAGATTCGTGCTTATGAACTACAGCTGAAACACAACTATTTTATTCTATATCATCACAATGAGTTATGTTAAGTAGCAAACATGTTCATTATTATACTATACAGTATACTTTATAACATTTGAACATTGTACCCATATAAATAGATTGTGGCATAGTATAGACCTCAATAATGATTTACTTGAGTATAAGCATAGAACAATAGTATACTGTATACAGATTTAATCTATAATGTGGTATAACTGTATAAGCCACATAAGGTATAATAAATAATAATAAATAATAAATATACACTTTACACAATATACATAGTATTGTTGTTAATCTTGATGTTCCAAAATGTAATTAACAACGTTTTGTTTTGATAATATGTAATTAATATATTATGTAAATTTTGCTTGGAAGTTGGAATACATACATAATGTTTAAAATTAATATTTATTACTTCTCTAATAACTCAAATTTTCAAGTGATACTATATTATTATAATAAGATCATTGAACATACACAGTTTTTAATTTATAATAAACATAACAGCATAATACACTACAGTTAATAGTATTTGTCAACAATAATTTTCTAACTACACACAATGTATAAGTATAACTTATTAAATTTTAATAACAATACAAATTTGTACAATCATTATTTTTGGTGTATAGTTTTGTACACATTATTATTTAACAATTTATCGTTTCTATTGGAAGGATAGTTTAAAGGGCAATGGAAGAAATTTTAAATCACATTTGGTTTGTATTGACTGTATAATTTTTATTATGGATATTAATTGAGTTCTCCCTCAATTTCAAACTATTGAATAATATGTTTATTTAAAAATTGAATTGTCAAATTGATATGGTTATATTTAAACAATAAAAAAAATTCCTAATCTAAAATAGCTAACACTTATTTTATGTTAAGTAGTAGATGTCAGATATTTGTATATAATAAGAAATATTTGGAAAATGATTAGTTACTTTAACAAAAATTTAATCGGTTACATTAAATAAATTTTTTAATATTTAAAATCTCGTTCAAACATTAAACTAGACAGTATTGTACTGATAAACACAATTATCTAAAAAACAGTCTAAACGTAGTTAACAAACGTTATTATAATAGTTTCAATAATTTGTCGAGGATATAAGTATTATCTACTTTACACTTGATGACTAGAGTGTTTACTAATGTATAAAGTATAATAATTATTAAATAGGTGAATTTTTTTTTCAATTTAAATGTACCTAGTCATTATTATTAATAATATATTTGCACACTCTTCGGATAAAAATAACAGAGTTTCAGTAAAACATATTATCAGTAAAGTGTTTATTTAAGCCAACAGTGTATCTGCTTCAAGTCCTTCCTCAACTGTTATGTACATACCTTCCTCTTCATACGCACTATCGTGTTTAGCGAGTATACGTAAGAGTGGTCTCAATTTCAACCACCACTGAGTCTTAGCTATACGCTGCCTGTAAATAAAAATAACTTGTCAATTAAAAACTATATAATATTAAATTTGTATTCAATATAAATAATTTAACATTCAAACAACCCTATACTGTGGCCCACGAAAGAGTATTACAGTTTTGTACATGAATACTGTAGGCATTCTCCCAGCTTGTGCCATTTAGTGTATGCGCGGAATCGAACATGTTTTCATCGGGCCACAGTAATATTCTCTCGTGGGCCGCGGTATAGAAAAATCCTAGATTAATATTATTATTGTTTTTCAGAAAATAATATTCTCAACTCCAAATTTCATGGTTTAAATGTCAGTTACAATGACCTTTTTAAGCTATTTCCAATATAGCGGTCACTAGCTATTAATTTACAAATTTACACTATTTATACTTTTTGAAATGTCTACTCAATATTATAACAAATTATTTATTTATTTAATTGGGATATCTTTTATAGATGTGGGAATTTTAAAAATGAAAATTTCTTACAACCACCTATTTTCTAATCAACACATCAATTAAAATATCTATATTGCTGAAATAAAATATAAATTAAAATAATTTCCTTACTCAAAATTGGTAAGAGGCAACAAATCAGTTAAAGGCGTGAAACGATACTGCCGTCTTATAACACCCATCATTGCTGCTGTATCTGGATTATCTGTATAAATTGTTCCGTCTGGTCTAGTAGACTCTCTCAATTTTTCAACTAACCATTCCACACATTTTGCTGCTTGCTTTGTACCCATATTACGATCAAATGGAGTAGGTGAACCACCTTGTTGCATATGACCTAGAAACATAAATGTACAATAATGAACAATTTACTATGAAATTACAATTCAACTATCAAGTTACTTTTTGTTTCTAACTATTTTATTAGATTGGACAATTTAACATACTATAAATAAAAGCTTTACCTAAAACATTCATACGAGTACTGAATAATCCTTTCCCTTCTTCAGTGTAAAGTCTGAATATAAAGTCAGTGTTGTAGTTCTCACTACATTTTTCATTCCTAAAAGTAAAAACACAATTTTCAGACTTGTAAGATACTAATATTAAGTTTTTGGTTTTATTCAGAAATTAACCTTAATATCAAACCACGTTGAACACCTTCTGCCATCTTTGAAGCCATATGATAAACATCGTTTTGCAAATCTTTTATGGTAAATTTCTCTTCGTATATATAAGCTGCATCAGCACCACCAGCCAGACCAGCAACGGTAGCTAAATATCCACAGTAACCACCCATAGTTTCAATAACAAATACACGCCGCTTAGTACCTTGAGCGGACTGTCTAATTCTATCACAAATCTATAATAAGAAATTGTACCACATATAGGCCATACAAATGTATGAAAGGCAATAATAAATAAAATGTTTTTGTGATAAAAATCTTTAATAAAATTACAAACCTCTGTGATTTCATTTAGAGCGGTATCACAACCTAACGAAAATTCTGTACCAGGCACGTTGTTACTAATGGTTGATGGTATTATAACCATTGGTATGCAGAATTCCGGGAAATTGTTACGGTTCTGAACCAACTGAATTCCAGCTTGGTATGCCTAAAATAATTAAGTTAACATAAATGTCAAACAGTTTACTAATATATAGAGAATGTTACTAACCTCAAAGCCTCCAATTATCAAAAGTGCTTGGATGTTGAACTCTTTGAGCCTTGCAGCAATTTCCGGCATTCTTTTTTCTGGAAGAGTACGCTTTGTTCCCAACATAGCACCGCCTTGGCCGACCCAGCCAGTAACGTCAGACCACTGCATTACTTGAATCTGAGAAACCGAAGAGTTATTTAACGCTATGGCTAACCTTAAACTACATAATAAAATACTTACATTTCCAGCAACTAAACCTTCCACACCGTCATGAATTCCATAAACTGTGTCCCCTCTATAGATGCAATTCCGTACAAATGAACGTACGGCAGAATTCATACCACATGCTGGAGCTCCAATGTGCATTACAGCAAGAGTATAACCTTCCTATAATTGTTAATGAATTGAAATTATTAATATGCCATTATTGAGTTTCATTTATAAAATTAAAACTACCAATAAAATCTCTGTAGAAAAAGAATCTGCATTACAATATTACGTAAGCCCAATCAAAACACACTCAAATAAATAGTTAACACTAATACAACTATTATACCTATTTTAAATACAATATCTACTATAATTTGATAAAATGTTTAAATAATATTATTGTATTTGTCATTAATTTTTCATTTCAAATCACGAATTATAAGCGTTATGAAGCTTAAAAACCGAAATACTCCAAAAATATTGCTACTCCACCATAATTCATCTTACCTGACCCCACAGAGTGTCTTGCTGTTATAAAAACAATAATTTTAATGTGATTTTTTTGGTATTTGTTTGGTATTTGCAATAATAATATATTGCACAACAAATTGGAAAATCAATTTACTTACTCGATTTAGACTCTAAGGGATTCATGGAAAAAATATCAAACAATATTGTTTAAATTAATAAAAAGAAATACGGGAATATCATTGAGAAAAATAAATATTTTAATTAAATTATCAACTTACCAATCCACGTCCCAATTCATCGAACGCTGACCGCGGTGGCTTCAAACGTGTCAACATTTTGTATGTTTCCAAGTTTCTCGCAAAACTCCTGCAAACAAAAATTAAGCTTTTAATGAATAATTGATTTATTGGACAAAACGTCATGCGGTTTATCTTGTATTCCTAACAAATTATGAGAAGTGAACCTACTCAAATTGGTACTGTTTAATAATAGAGGAATGCTCATAGGTACCTATTATTAGATACAATTAAGATTGTGAGTGAAGGGATATATGTATCGGTTATACAATGATGTATTTTATATTTTTTTTTATAGGAAAGTTTATCTAGTTTATATTTGGGGGGTGATCACAAGTAAAAATTTCGTGGTTGTTTTTAAAATAATTTAAATCGGGAAAAGTAAAAACCGACATGTATACTGTATAAGTATAACCAGTTTGCTGTACAGTAGGTGACAGGTGTCAAATGTACATTGTCATGGATGAGTTTAAATTAAATTTATATTTGTATACAATGAAATACAATTCTGAGCAGAAACAGTTTAATTTTTTGGTAACTAAGATTACAAATCAGTTATTTTAATAATAATATTACAATTTATAAAACATAAAATAATTTTTGTAATTTTTTAGATCATGAGCGGAGCGATGAATGAATTGATTTTAGATTGAAAAATATTAAAAATCCACACAATTTTTTTTTATACGAATTTAAAGTTCAAATATTGACTAACTATGTGAAACTCACGAAAATGTACAAATTATTTTGAGTTAGAAATTCATAATAACTTTATAATTGTCAAAAAAATTGTATTTGTTGGGAATAAATGCGTGAAAATGTAATACAAGGCTCTTGATATACTTTTTTTATCAGCATTTAAAGTTAAAAAATGTATCAAATATAAAATGTAATTATTGTTTTGTAATTACATTTTATATTTTTATATTGTTTTGTAGTTAATCATTTTTAAAATGTTCAACTTTTATAGCTAAGGATTGAAAATTTAAAACAAGCTTCCAGTTAAATAGGTTATATAGAAATTACATTATTCAAAATAATATTATCAAATATACTTAGTAATATCATAGGCTAACTGACAGTCTTCGGCCTTCGCTCAGAATCGTTTTTCTTGTACAATTATATTATATCATTGAATTCAAATTTAACACCATCCATAACAGTGACCCACTTGTCACCTACTGTACATCAGAGCAACACCCACTTGCCCATTTTTTTTCCAATTATTTTAGTATTTTAGTATTGGAAAATTTCTACTTTTGATTAAAAGTTCAGAGTAGATCCCATTTTCTACAAGAAACTTCCCTTGATTACAAGACGACTGGACCACTGGGGCATTTGTTCTACTAGAAAAAGTCATTGGATAACCCTAAAAGAATTTGTGTTGTAAAACCAATACATTATCGCTCCACTCAGAATTTGTATAGTGACCTACTCAGTGAAGAGGTACATTAGACACCTAATGTATAGCTGAGCAATTATCTGTTATTAAATGACAATATTTACTCGCGTTATTTCTAGTGTGTATTAAGTATACTTAATAATTATCATACAAATTTTCTATACATTGATACAACAAGAACAACAGTTGTTTAATTTTCTAAAACCGTTAAGCAGGTTTACAGAAAGGTACTTGTGGTATTTTGAGCACCTACTTGTTTATTTCTCGTCAAAGATTAAAGATTAAAAAAAATTAACACTTTTTGTCACTGCAGTAAATCAGTACTGCATTTGATGTTTTTACCTTCCTCTGAGTTGTACAGCCAATTCCCATTCTTTGTCTGCCATCGCTTTGGCCACGGCTTTAGTCTTTTCAACACATTCCATCAACGGCAGACGGACCGCTTGGTTTCCATCCAATGACACGACACAAGCCTCGGTTTCTGGTGTAGCTTCCATCAAGGCCATGACAGCTTCGGCTCCCATTCTGCACCCCTACGACGAAAAAATCACAATAAGGATAAACATAATATAACTTAACCTTAATGTATATAATACTGCATGAATTAGGCGACTATTATTCCTTAACATGAGAAATTCCAGAAGATGCGATTCTTGACATTGATTACCATAATGGTAGACGCATACAGTTATAAGACGACAAAAAGTTTGAATGAATCAAAATCTTACAAATATATCCTTTATACGTAGAACTTAAAATTAGCACTGCTATATATATATATAATATATTTATACATAAAAAATCAGGTTGAATATGCGTATAACATATATATAAATATATATTTATATTCAAAAATAAATTGACGATAACCACGAAATACCATAAAAAAATATTTTGAAATGAACAAAATATGTCGTCTTTGTAACGGCAACAAAAATCAAAGTACCAACCGATTAAAAAAGTTTTTTATTAATCTCTTTTAAAGGCTTTGTTATACATGATTAGTATACAACTTTAAATGATCTAATGAGCGTTTGCACTTTGATAGTTTGGTAGTTCATTAGAGGGAGAATGAAGTCTCAGAAATACCGAATTTAATTAACGGCACAATGACTCCATCGTTGTTAAAATATGAATTTACAAAAATGACTGTTCGAGGAAATATCCAAATATTCCAAATCCTAACAACCTAACTTTGGAAGGGTGAAACGTGATAGTCATTAACATTCAATTTCCATAATATATCATGGGACTTAAGCTAACGAAACGAAAGGTAGCAAACTTCTGGATAATAACTACAACCCATAACTTATACAATCCTGGACATCGTTTTTTTTTTAGCCTGCCGTTATTTCAAACTGAACACTGCTAATATAAACAATATTAAACTATTCGCATGTAGGTTAACCTATAGACTATCGTTGATCTAGGTCATTGTTATCACCCAAATTCAAATAACGTTATAATCACGGTTTAAGATTAGTATATCTATTATTAAGTATATCTTAAACCGTGGTTATAATATAAATATCCTATAGAGAAGTATGTTTACCAAAACTCTATCGAAAGCCGATGGGGCACCTCCTCTCTGGACGTGACCCAAGACCGTAATCCGCGTGTCCTGTTTCAAGTTATCGACTACCACTTGTTTCACCATCTCGGCAGTGATCGGCTGTCCGTCACGGTCGATGGCACCTTCGGACACGATGATGATGTTTAAACGCTGGCCAGCCGTCCGTTCCTAAATATATAAAAAGCATATTATATATAACACATTATGAATATTAATATAATAATTGAAAAACCGGCCAAACGACGCACGTCATATCCAAAAAAGCTTGTTCGCAAAGCTCGAAGATAATAAGATTTTCATCCACCACGGTGCTTATATTTTAAGGCATACACCCACTTACTATAGTTACTCATCCATCGATACACATAAGATATATTATTTATTACATTTTCAAAAATCGAATGGTTTTCACATTTCGATAACGATAATTTAACAACGTCTATACACAAACAAAATTAAGTAATAATTCAAACAATTTCGTCACGCAATACAACAAAAAGCGGAAAAGTGTACATAAAGCCCCGATGCAACAACTGACTACAAGGATGATGATAAACAGCAGCGAAAGTGATTAATGATTATATTACATTAGGTATATTATTGTAATGAATACTGAAGTCTGTAGAGTGTAGAAAGTATTGTTATATGACAACACTACTGTCGTCGCGAGAAAGATTTTTTTACTATTGTCATTTGGCTAACGAAAATAAACTCAAACAAATAAGATTTATTAGAATTTCTTTAATCAATATTTGCCTAATTAATTGGACCAAAATTATGTACCTACCTAATAATGAAATAAGAATAAAATTAATTATTAAATGGTAACTTTAAAATTGAAGAAAATGATTTAAAATTAGCTTAATACATTTTAATACATTTTCGAAATCGATAAAATGAAACTTCACGGTCAGGCATTACAAATATGGGAAATTATCATAAGTTCTTACACGGGGCCGGGGACATAGCAGATAAAACTATAGGTACAGTTAGTAAAAAAAAATGTATTCATTATTTTTTTTTGAACTTGAGCCCCCCAACTATGGCTCTCAGCTATCTATTGTAGGGATTATGGACTATAGTTGGTAGGGTTGGTACGGAAAAGTTGTCCCATCATGGAACTATTATAGTGGCAGCGGACGTTACTATTACTCTCGGTCACATTGCGTGACCGATAGCAGCCAACGCGCCATGCCATTTATTTATTATAGTTAATTTTTTTATTTATATAATCATTTGCGTAGTATAGACCAATTGAATTATTATTAATTACACCATTACACAATATTTTAATTAACAATTGACATCGACTTATTCAATTTATTTATTAATCCAAGCACTTTTACTGTCCTAAAAGGTGATGACAGACACAAAAAAAAATTAAAAAATTAAAAAAATAAGGTAGGTAAGTGTATGTCGCTCTGCTGTACAGTAGGTTACAAGTGGGTTACTGTATAATGGATAGTGTTAAATTTGAATTCAATGATATAATATCACTGGATAAGAAAAACGATTCTGAGTGGAGACGGTTTGTCAGTCTAGGTATTAGACATACCTATTATAGGTATACTTATCTATAGTATTAAAAAAAAATTGACCTATAATAGGTATCAATTATAAATTCCAAATTAATCATATCACAATATCCATTAGGTAACGCGTTATACATCAACAACAAACCGTGATACTATCATAAATATATAATAGTATACTTTAGAAGTTTCAAGTACCCACGAATAATATTATACAATCACAACAAAATAACTAAAATAGTTTTTCCAGGTTTTTTAATAGTCCAAATTTGAACTTAAAATTACTATAAAAATAAACTGTGCTAATGTATTTCTTAGAATTTTTGGTAACAAAGTTAAATATTTACGTGAAATCTTGTTTTCAATTTTCAATCCTTAGATATAAAAGTTGAACATTTTATAAATTTTTAACTACAAAATAATTATTCAATTTTAAATTTGATAAATTTTGTCGAAATTTCAACTTCAAAAGCTTATTAAAAATAATTTTGCCTATGTATTTTTAATATTTTTCAACTGCTATTGTAACAATATATCAGGAGCCTTGTATTAATTTTTTACACTTTTTGGCCCAATAGATAAAACATTATTGATATTTATAGAAAAAAAAAACTAAACAAATTGAAAACTTACAATGTCCGTAAACAGCTCAAAAAGAGTCAAATTATTTTCAAAATTTTATCGTATATAGAAAATGCTAATAACATTCAGTGCATTATTCAAGTTTCTACAGTCACTCGTTTTTTAATTACAACAAAATAAGAAAATCGTCTCATGAGAAATCGAGCAAATATCAAATGTTGTAGAAATACGAATTTCAAACGCTCATAAAAATTTAATTTGACTTTCTTATAGACATTTTTTTTTTTGATAAAGGTAGATTATCCTATAAGGAATCTTGTATTACATTTTAAAATCTTAGTTCTAAAAAGAAAAATTTTTACGAATTATAAACTCAATATAATTAGGTAATTTTCGTGATTTTTCCATATTTTGTCAATTTTTGAACTTTAAATGCTAATAAAAAAAAAACTGTGACTAAGGATTTTTAATATTTTTCAAATGTCATTGTAACAATATAGTAGGAGCCTTGTATTAAATTTTCAAGTATTTTTACTCAACAAATAAAGTTTAATTGACATTCATAGAAAAAAAAACTAATTAAATTGGAAACTGGAATTTTCCGTAAACAGCTCAAAACAAATCAAAATATTTTGAAAAATTTATCATGTATAGAAAATGGAAATATAAACAACCAGTGAAAATTTCATGTATTTACAGTCATTCGTTTTAAAGTTACACCAAAAACCAAAATCAATTTTCTCGAAAACAGATTTTGCGTAAAAATTCCCGTTTTTCCTTAATTTGTCTTTTGTTTATTACGGCGCTTTTGAAAAATATTACTTTTGACCCCCCCAAAGTACCAACTAGATTCACTTTCCTATCAGAAAAGGTACTGTTGAAGAAAATCCAAGCACTTTTACTGTCCTAAAAGGTAATGACAGACACAAAAAAAAAATTAAAAATTAAAAAAAAAAAAAAAAAACACATCATTGTAAAATCAATACATTCATCGTTTCACTCAGAATCTAAAACACACATCATTGTAAAATCAATACATTCGTCGTTCCACTCAGAATCTAAAATATAAAATTTTTTTTTTTCATAAAATTTTATAATTATGGTTGTGAATTGAATGCAGTAAAAAAACTTAAAAAATGAATTTAAAACCTCAAACAAATTCACTATAAAACAAGAAAAATGCAATAAAACTTCAAAATATAAAAAGTATGAAAATCTATCAAGGTGTATTGAAATAAAATTATATTTTTAATTATTTTGTACCAGTTTACATAAAATAAAAATAGTTCATAAAATGTGTATAAAAAGTTTTAATTAACGGGAATTGTAAAAAATTATCAAAATTAAAAAATCTACCTATAAAGGCAAAAAAAACTTAAAATTAAGAATGTTTATAAAATACAAAAGTATGATTAAATGATTGAGTTTGTCTGTACCTAATTAAAATTTTGTTTTAAGAAAACTATGTTTTACCAAAATCTTAAAAGAATGAATTTTCATACAAATGTACAACCCTACAGATAATAGTGATAATACTGATTTAAATCTATAAATTATATTATTTTATAAATAGAGATATCAAATGAAACATATAAATGAGGAGTGTGAGGAGCAAGGCTCTCACGACTTTGTTTTCTCAAAAATTGGTTGGGTGCTTAAACCCCCTAATATTTTTGAGTGATTTGTGCTTATGGCCTAGTACCTATTCTCAAGAATAAGATTACCTATTATACTATAAGGTGATTGAAAGTGATAATTGTTTGTCTTTGTTAAACATGTACCTACTACGTAGTAATTTACATAGGAATTTGTAATTCCAACGTATTGATCTATTTCAAAAGAACAGATTTTTAATTGCTATGAAAAGTTTACTCGATATTTTCTTTAATACATTTTTCTCAACAAATTGAAATGTGATTTTTTTTAATTTCTACTTTTTTATGATTTAGAGATATAACTTGGGAATGTCGATCTAAAGTAAAATTTTTTATCAGAAATTCTTATTGGTTTGTTATAGATTAAGTAGGTACGTTGGAAATTCACAGGCTGCTGCCTGACATCGCACGTTGGCTGGCGAAGCCCACCATGAGCCTCACCTCCCGGCTGACCCAGGCTCTGTCTGCGCACGGCTGTTTCCGCAGCTACCTGTTGAGGTTCAACCGTGCCATAGACAGTTACTGCACCTACTGCATGAACCCCGACGACACGGCGGAGCACACGCTCTTCGCGTGCCCCAGGTGGGAGGACGAACGAGCTGTCCTGTCCAGGATTCTCCGACGCCCACCAGATCCCGGGAACGTGCAGGAAATCCTGTGCGGCCCTCGGCCCGACGACCTACCCGACGAACCGACAGCCCGGTGTAGGATCGTAGAACAGGCCACGACCAATAGACGGGAGTTCATGGTGATGGTGGAAACAATCATGAGCACAAAAGAAGCGGACGAACGGGAGGAGCAGCTGCACGACTGACGTCAGCGCACGATGAAGAACGGCTCGCAGACACTATTCGATCTCGCAACAGCGATACGTCGGAGGTGTCACCGACCACCGTTCTTCATCCCCCACCATGACACCACGGGAGGGATCTAGACCATACCGGAAGTCGAGGACTTCCGACTAAGTACCAGAACAAGACTACAAGGGCGGCGGACTCCGGTTGGCTCCGGAAAACAACGAACAACCACCCAACTTGTTAAAAATTTGCTAATGTCATGTTAAAGGGGGGGGGGGGTAAGTCGGGCAGTCCCGTCTACCCCCCTCACGTATGTATAAATATTTGTCGATTTCAAATAAACGATGGCGGCGTCGCGGAAGCATTGCGAAAGCAGTCCCCGCGGCGCCGTCGGTTCAAACATGGAAAAAAAAAGGTACATTGGAAATAGAACACAACATCTAAATTACTATGTAGCGGGGCTTTGTCTTACACTGATAGAATATTACTCATTTCAATTCCTTTAACTAAGGATTAAGAAAAGATAATTTTTAATAAATATAAATTAGTTTTAAAGCAAAAATACTCCTAGTTAGTAAAATATTAATTCTAGACCAGGAATGGCGAACATTTTAGAAATGACACGCGAGCCTTATTATTATGTTAATATGTTATAATTTAAGATTTCAAACAATGACGATATTTTTTTGTTTAACTTTAAATAAAAATATATGTATATAAATTAACAAAAACTGATCATTCAACAAACAGTTTGTTTAACTAAATTGAATAATTTACATAAATTGTAATTAATTGTAATTATCATTAAATGATACAACATATTGTATAGAATAAAATATGTAAAAATATATATTTGTATAACAATTGAATTTTGTACACAGATAATACAAAAGCTGCAACTAAATTATCTAACGTTTGCCATCCTTGTTTTAGATTCAAAATTAATGCATGCACATATCGAACACTTAAAATATTTATTACTTTTCCTCATACAATCATACGCAATATATCTAAAGCCATTCTTTACAGACAAAACGCACCACAATCAATCCCAGTCATTTATACAATTCATTGTTACATAAAATAACTTATGGATTTATTATGATCAATATCCAATGGTCATTATTCATCATAATAATAATTAATGATTATTATGATTATTTAATGATTCATAAAAGTTGGGTCAAAATAATTGTCAAATACTATATTAGTTAGATGAACATTTCAATTTGATACGACAAAAATCTAACATAAATTACATTTTTAAACAATAATTTGAGTTATTGAAATATGAAAATAATATTTTAAATACTACTCAAGGTGGATTCGGTAGATCAACAAGGAACGACAATCTTGCAAGAAAATGATTACGTTAAGTGATGTAAACACTAAAATAAAACATTCACAACCTATACATTTATAATCTAAAATAAAATATTTACGGATTTCTCATTTTAAGGGCAACAAAATAAGGTTATAGAAAAATAACTATAATATACTAATGTTAAAACCTCAAAATCGTTAAACTTCAGTAGCAGTTAAAAATAATTAATAACCAAATACTTTTAAAAATCAAAACATATTTCCTATTATTGTTTTGTAACACTTTATTATGTGAAATGTTCGAAACCAAATTTAACGGAATTATACTGTCATAGTGACTAATAATAATAATACGATATAGCTAAAACCCAAGTATATAACATAGTATAATAGTTAATGCAATGTATAAGGATAATATATAACACACTGGCGGACTAATACAACTCATGCATCATATTTTTATGCTGTAAAACAGAAGTCGGTCTTGCCTGTAGCAATTTTTTACACATTTTCGACGCCCAATCTTGGTGAGGCGGCCATTCTGGAATGAACACAAAATCGGCTTCTGCCGCCAATGCCGTAACCAAAGCTAAATACCTGCACATTTTTTTAATATAGCACACTCCCACCATACATTTCTAAATATCCACTAATTCAATAGTATAATACATGTATACATATTATTATACTATATACATGGATGTATATAAATATATTATACACAAATGAGTTATACAGAGCGATTTTTTTTTAATGTAAGACACTAATTTTTTGTCAACGCTTTTACATTATCATAGAACAATATTATATTAACTAATATCAGAATATTAAATTAAAAATAGCATAAAAAGAACCTAAATAATTAATTTCTAATTGCTATGGTGCTACTAAAAATGAAACGGATATTATGATATTATTGTAATTTGTAATAGGTTATTTTTAAAACAAAAAGTGAAAATTAGTGCCTTACGCTAATCAATAATCACCATGTACAGGTAGGCGTATGGATATTATAATAATTGTTATTAATAAATAAACAAAAATGAATACTATATTATTATTATTATTATTATTACGGTTTTGCCACTACTGTACACTGCACCCTGCGACATAGCCACAAACAAATCAGACCAGTTTCCTCCATAATATATTATATTCTATAAATATAATGAATTCGCGCGATGAGCATCCTATGACCTTATCTACCAAGGAGGCGAGAACAAAACGTAAAATATATAATAATTAAGCGCTAAGACAAATAAAATAAAACAGGGATAATCATGCTTTAGTAAAATATACATAAATTATAAAATCAAAATGTGCGAGCGGTTGTTAATGGATTTAAAGGTGTGTTGGTAAAGATGTGTCCGAGAAGAAGTTTACAAGATTTTCAGGTTAAGGTATCGATCATGTATTGCTTTTCTTTCTATAATATAGTCCTTGCCTGCTCTAATTTGGTGCAAAGTTTGGTCGGCCAATCACGTGGTGGTGGCATCTCTGGTATAAACACGTAGTCAGCTTCACTAGTGAGGGCTGTGACAAGTGCAAGGTACCTTTATATGCAACAGCGGCGTTATTAAACTTGAAACAAGAACACTTCAATCACTTTTATTTTGTTATAAAAAGAAGAGATAGACCAAGTTTTAATACGGAGAAATATTATTATTTATCATGTAATTTAGTTTTACATTTTTAATAGACAAAAGATTGAAAATCGAAGCCAAGTCAATTACGTATTGTTCAAATGTAAATATTTGTACAGTATTTTGTATACATTAGACATTATAATAATATTTATGCCTTCTTTTTAATTTTATCTTTTTTATTTTATATTTTAAGTTTAGTAGATTTTACCAATACCGTTCAGTAAATTGCTTTGAAAAACAATTACCTACTAAAACACTAAAATGTACTAATTAAGATTAATAATGTATTATTCGTAAAATTAGTAAAATGTTAAAGTCCCATTCATAACATAATCTTTCAAATTAATACTTAGTAACTAGGTAGGTAACTCAAATTATATATGAACCACTTAACAATAAACAAAATATTCCATAATACATTTTTATTACCTTTAATCATTATTGGAAAACAATAATTGACTCGGCTATAATTTTATTTCCCTAATATATTTATAAGGTTTAAAAATCTAAAGAACAAAATAAACCCGTTTTAGGTGATTCTATGACTGTTTAAGTTATTTATCAGGTTATCATAATTTACCTAACACTGTGATTAAAAAGCGGGTGTCGTTTAACACATTTTGTATAATAGATAGAACTATCAACTAATACAAAATAATCCCGTCATATTTAAAAATTAAAATGTTTTCTGAATATAATCACTTTTGATATGATTTATTTTAAATAAATTTAGATTTATTTTTGATATCATTGTATAACCTTCACAATGCACTAGCAAATTAATTAAGTTATTAAAAACATTAATTAAATTATTCAAACCTAAACACATTAAACTAGACATTTTAATAGACTTATAGGGTAACCTAATAAAAATGTATACTTAAGAGGATGACAGCGCACTATTTGTTTTCTCTCTCTGACCCACGCGCCACATAAACAAAACGCATTTGCGCAGAATCGTTTTTTCTGTTTTTAAGTAATCATAAAGTAAAATCACCCATTACAAAAAAGATAGAGAATATTTTAGAGGGAATGACATATC
>NC_042494.1:52786290-52807087 GCF_005508785.2 Acyrthosiphon pisum | reverse complement strand
TTTCTGTTTTTAGTAATCATAAAGTAAAATCACCCATTACAAAAAAGATAGAGAATAATATTTTAGAGGGAATGACATATCGATTTTATATTTTATTGTTATTTGACTTTGTATTTGACTTTCAAAATAACAAAAAAATTTTGTAAATTTAAATTATGTTTAAATTGTTGTGAAACAGTATTTAGAGAAATTGATATGTCATTCCATCAAAAATATTATTCTCTATCTTTTTTGTAATGGGTGATTTTACTCTAAGATTACTTAAAAACATAGAAAAACGATTCTGCGCAAATGCGTTTTGTCTATGTTGCGCGTGGGCCAGAGAGAGAAAACAAATATAGCGCTGACATCCACTTAGGCTGGGATTGAATACCGTGATTTTCTGTTTTTGTCTAATACTCGCGTGACATAGTATTTTAGACGTGTTTTTTGCCAAACATACCAATTGATCTGAGGGAGCGATAAGAATTCTGAAAATAGATTTGAATTTGTCGTCAAGTCTATTTAAAATTGACTTTCCCACATTTTTAATATTATCCTCCAAATTACTAAAAATGTCATATTTGAAAAGAGTATTGAAAAATTTTTGTATTTCAATTTTTGGAGAAGTTAAAATCAAAAAATGTGGGAAAGTCGATTTTAAGTAGACTTGACGACAAATTCAAATCTGTTTTTAGAATTCTTATCGCTTCATCACTCATTAGATTAATTGGTTAGGATCATTTGGCAAAAAACACGTCTAAAATACTATGTCGCGCGTGTGTTCGACAAAAACAGAAAATCACGGTATCAAATGGCTAATGCACACATATCAATCTTTAAAAATACTACCTACTTATTGAATTTTAAGAACTTTAAAAGTACCTATTATTTTAAACTTGTTAAATAGAATAAAAACTATTATATTATCATTAATATTGAATCAGAATAATTCAAATGTATTTTAAAAATATTCTCAAATAATACTTGAAATATAAAATATAGAATATTATTTAAAAATAAAATATAATAGCTTGACAAATTACATAAATAATGTAAACATAATTCAAGTTAAATATTACATTATCTAACATAAGTATTCACATAAACAATACACAGCTATTAAAACAGGGATCAAAAGATATGTGTTGCTAAAGTTAAATAAATAAATACAATTTTGGCTTCCAAAAAATTTCTAAATTATGAAATTGGATATTTCAATGGATCAATGGTTATTAATTATTACATATAAAAATAAAGTCTAAAATTTTACAGCAAAACATTTTGATTAACAGCTATGTAGAATAGCCTGAAGCCATGTTATAAAAAAATAAACCAATCTGCTACAAATTATAAAATAAATTGAAAATCCTGTTTACCAAGATAATACTTCTATCAACCTAATTAAACAAAATGCAAAACTATAATAATATAATGTTTTCAAGCTAGTTTATGCATGCTTATTATAACATATAATTATTGTATCAATTATTTATGCCATATAAAAAAATATATATTGATAACATTTCATTTAATTTCAACCTTAAGCAAATGTTATACAATGACTGGACATTTTTAAATAGATTTATATAAATAAATGAGCCACAAAAATGTCCAGATATCACAATAAACTAATTATTTTTGTCAATAATTATCATTTGCAATGATCAATTTAAATGTTTGATCAATAAATTACCCACCCAAGAGATTGTAAAAATCTAAGATAAAAATAAAATATTATAAAAATGTTATGAACACCGAGTGGTTATGCTACATTTTTTTTTTTTTAAATTAAAAATCCCAACCAGATGCCTCAAAATGAACTGGTGCCGCGATTTGAAAACTTAATAATATTAAGAGGTGTCACAAATGTGTGATTTCCTCTTCATGTGTTTATACCTGTTAACTGTCTGTAAATTATTAATATTACTTATTATTTTTTTTTTTATTGCATATGGCAATGATTATTAGTTATTTATTACTTATTGTACATTCTGAATAGATTGTAATTTTTCAAATAGTCAATTCATTTAAAAAAAAAAAAAATTAAATTAATAACAACATTTCATTAAAGCATTTTATAAAATATCTACCAAAATGAGAAATTTCAAAAAAATACATTTCGTTCTAATAAAAGAATATACAATATTTCTTGAAATTTCTTTGTGGTTACTACTATCTACCAAATCATATTAAGGTCATAGAATCACCCGATTTCTTGGAGTTTTCTCAATTTTCTTATAAATTAAAATTTTTTAAAACTATATAATAATTAGAATAAACAATCATACCCGCAATGGCGTCCCATTACTTCCATGATAAATGTTCTCTGATGTGAATAGGCTGTTGACACAATAGCATCAATTGCATCCATTATGCGATGTAATGCGGAATCCGTACCAATTGTCATATCAGTACCACAAAAATCATTATCAATAGAACCAACCATTCCGACAATATTCAACTGTTTATATTTTTCACGTTCTGCCTTATTAATCTGTGAAGTCTGCAATAGCTCATCTAGAAGACTAGACCATTCTTGTCTAAATAGGTTAGCTCCTGTTAGAGAACCATCACCTCCAATTACTACCAAATTTGTAATTCCACGTTTTACCAAGTTGCAAGCAGCCTTTAGCCGCCCGACACGTTCTTTGAAATCCATACATCGCGCTGAACCAATTACAGTACCACCCTAAATTATAACGTATTAAAAACTGTAATTATTAATGAATATGTACATGTATTTTGTAAGCTGAACTAGGGGTTATTTGAAGGTCAGAAATAATAGAACTCAATACGGTAAAGAACATATCAATTAGATCAATAAATCAGGCAATAGTATAAGTATAATTTAAAAATGTGATTGTTTGCAGTACAGTTTTACATTATCGACCGTAATAATATAGAACTACATTTTAATAGATAAAGATAGGCAGATAATAAAAATTAGTCTAACTTATGACTAAATAATGTCACCTTTTTAATACATTTTATTGATCATCAAAGTTGTAATAAAACTCTGCCTTACTTGGTCTATTGAGGTCATGCCATAAGAGTAGCCATAAATGTAGTTATTTTTTATAACAACAAATATACCAATATATGTTTTATAAAATTATCATAAAAAATCACCATATAAGTAGGTTAAACAAATGTCAATATTTTATTGAAATTAAAATATTACAAAGGGAGATTCAAAAATTAATTCTGAACAGTGCAAGGAATATATTTATTTAATAGAAATTAAATGTATAATATTAAAAAATGAATTCTTCTATATTAGAGCAGATTATTGTTTTAAAATATTTAAATATGAATAATTTGATAATATTTATCACTTGAGTTATTTCATATTGTAAAAACTACTATGAGTTAAAATTTCTATAAATTGTAAGCCAACTAGAATTCCTTGGCCTATTGCATGTAAGCATATTTATTTCAGACAATTATTGTTTTTATTAAATTGCAATAGTAAATCCTTTTTGGTCCACTTATGTGACTAGTAAATACTAACAACTTCATATAAATTCAAAACATGTAGTTCATTTAAAATACACTGCACGATCCAACAATAATACATATTTATGAGAACATATTATCTATTGACATTTTTATATTAGTTGTATAAACATACCTAACACAAAAATTTAATAAATCATGTGAATTTCACTCAACACACCTTATGTATTATAGATGACACCGATGACCAATTAGCTTCTTCTATGTTATCCCCGCCATCCACCATACCTTGATAACCCTCTTTAATGAAAAACACCTTGCAACCAAGGTATATAGCCATACGAACAACTGCACGGACAGCAGCATTCATACCTGTCAAAATACAATTCATTTTTAAGATTATTTTAAATGTGTTCTAAAATAATAACACATTGCTTGATATATTTGATTTTTACACACAAATGTCTGTATAAAGTTATCTTCATTTTGATGTTTTCTTCTTATAATTATATAAATAATTTTATGACGGACCCGTAAATGATACAGCAAATGTGTTTAGAAAAAAAGGAATACGGGATGAGAATTATTGAAATAGTTATAAGTGTGCATATGAAATAATGTAATGTGTATATATATATATGTATTTTTAATTTTTAATTTATATTCTATATCAAATAGGCATACATAATTGTTGTCGATTTTAGTTGAAGTTGGAAAATGATGAAATAATAAAACTATCTATGTTTTATTAAACAAATATAGAACTTAAAAATGTATTCCCATAGTGCAGAATTTCTGTTACTAATTTATCAATATTAAATGAGAAAAACAGGACATATTGTGCATAATTATAATATTATTCATATATTATTTTAATTTGATAAAAATAAAAGTAAGTAATGACCGGCAATATCATAAAATAGAGTTATACTCTTAAGAATTTGTAATATTAGGTATTTTCAGAAATTTAAGTACATATTTGTAGTCGTATTTTTTATAGCAACAAATTTAGACTTTTAAAGATTTGCTACTGTTAGTATAATATTGTTTTAAATATTAATTAATTGTTCTTTGTTTTGATTGGTAAAATAATTTTTCTTTGAATAACCAAACTATTTAACTATAACTATAAAGTTCAATGCTTTAGATCAACCTTACATTTACTTTTTTATATGACAACTAAATATAATTATATTAAAAGACAGCACAATTTAATTGTTGACTACATCTGAATTGAGCTCTGAAATGTAGCTAAATATGTATACTGATGTATAGCACACTAAAATGTATTAGAGAGAAGAAACCAATTTACTATTATCAAGTTTTATTAAATAGGATAAAATAAAATAAAATATGTGAATATAAACACAAATAAATATATACAAAAATATAAAAATAAAAATGTGTGTTCTAATAATTGTGAATTTTAAAAATAGTTGCTAGGTACTTAGTAATTAATATGCAATTAAAACACTAGGCAACAGCTTAATTTTAAATGTTAATAAAAATTAAGTAAATTAAGTAGGTTCACTTAATAACTATTCCAATCCTCTGAATAAAAACTAAATGCAGGTACTACTATGCCCCAAAACCCAACATTCAGTCTCTGGGTATAAATAAATAGCTATTTTATGGTTTAACTTCATAATTGTTAATAAATTAAAAAGCTTTGGAATTATTTAATGGATACCTTGCGAATCACCACCACTGGTGAAAACAGCAAGTCCTTTTCCTTTATGTGAACCCCGTTCAATGAATCTCTTTTGATCTTCCTCCATAATGTTGTTCTTAAAAATAGAAATTATGCATAATATTAGTAACAAGTTATTACAAATATATTGAAATGAAAAAAATTCTTACCTCTGTATAAACTAATTAAAACTGATAAAACTGTGAGCTTTTGTGCTCAAGACGAGGACGGTGTTTTAAATATATACGTATGTAATATTAACGTTACTAGTCGATCATGTTCAGCCCTGGCAATTGGCGACGAACGGTAACGTATTGACAGTAGTACGTCTCGCTATCAATTGAGCAACGGCTGTAGAGCTCTATTTTAAAACCGTGGGTCTGAAGATAGAACCTACGAAACGACCTCTTAGAGGTCACGGATCACGGTCAACGAATAGACGAAATACGATAAGTTATTTTTTTTTTAGTTCAATTTTATTTTTAATTGTTATTACTTATTTCACAGTATTACGCGAGAAAGAAGGGAGCGACGAAGGCAAACAAGGTCAACAGAGGAGCAGCGGGACGTCGTACAAGACGCAAAGGCAACGAAAAGTGTGCTAACTGCTATAGTGTGGCAGTGTGCTTGTACAGTTGTATGACAACAGTATATATAGTAATACAATTGATGTATGTCGTACGATGAGAACCACGCGCAAGTGCAAGTAGTCAGTAATGCGGTATATACAATACACAGTACACTTCAAAATATGCGAATATTATCAATTACGCGATAAACAATAATACTGATAAGAGAAGAACTCAAAAGCACGGTTATATATCTTAAACCATGCTCAAAAGTTAACACCACGATTTAAGATATACAGGTTACTCAACGACCCTATGTACATACACAACAAAAGTGGTGCGCTTAAAATATGTTGATTTCTAACAGCTGATCAACTATGTGAGAATAACTACTAGCGCTCCAATACATAATATTGTATATCTATATTGATATATTTTGTAGTACCAAGAGAAATTACTATAATGCAAAAGCGCTAACTGTTATTCTTGCTATGACAAGATCGTTAATTTTAAGCGCACCAAAATATAAGTTTCGTTGAGCAACCTGTATATCTTAAATCGTGGTTAACACCCCGCCGTTGTTATCTCATAATAACCTGACGATTGATAACGTAATATATTGTGCAGATACCAAATCCCTTAGATCATAACGTAGACATATTATGGATATTGAATCATGAACATATTCATACATATCATGATATAAACAATATGATACATGATACATATAATATATTATAATATAATTGTATTTGATCTAAAGCAAATCCTCATAGTGATTAGTGACTAATCAATATTCTCCAATTTCCAACAACGGTCAGCAACTAATTTATTGTAAGTACACACGGATCTCCTTTGTAATAAGTTTTACCTACTTAATTTTATTAAATTTTAGTATTTTAATTTTACCTATTTTAAAATAAATTGTAAATTGTTTGTATATCTTAAAATACTTGTAACTCGCTTTAAAATTAAAATATAACAAAAAGCCCAAGTCATTGCCTAGATCAGCGGTTCCCAAACTTTTAGGATCACGGAACCCGTAGGAAATAGTTTGTGTTTTGTGGAACCCTAATCTCTTTACTTCCAACTCAACCCCATTTTTTCTAAAAAAAAATGGTAATAGAGTAAAAATAGCTTTTTCAACTAGAGATGGGTACTCGTCCTTAAGTTCAATCCAAAATTCGTTTAAAGATCCAGATTCAAATTTCTGTTTTAAATATGACATGCTTTTAATTTCAATTAACTGCTCATATTCGAGCATGGATAACATTGCAGGTTTTTTTTTGGTTCATAAAAGGATTTTGTATCCAATCAACGTCATTATTAGTAGCAGGAAAATACTGAGACAATGATTTTTCGAGGTGTTCCAAATGTTCGATAACAATTTTTTATAAAATATTTAATAACGATATTAGGTATACTATAATAACTATTATTTAGATTTTAGGTGAACTTTTTTTAAATAATATAAAATAATATTTTTTATATAAATAATCCAAATATAATATAAAATAATTTTCTCAACATCACATACATCTGACGGAACCCTTGAGCAGGGCCGTATTAGTGCATAGACACTGTGCCTAGGGCCTACGAACTTTTTGGGGCCTACGAAAGTAAAATGTGTGACTTCGATTTTTTTGTAATATTTATGCTTTTTTTTTATTATTATTATAAATTAATCCGTACGATTGTACACTTTAGCACAACAAGTAAAATATCATGTATTTAAGAATGATACCATGATTACTGTTTATAGTATATTTTTAGGAAATAATATATCGTTTACGTAATAGAAACAATAGTTTATTATCGACTGCAGGTCGGTCGCACCACGTATGACTGCACGGTACTCACTAGTCTCTGTAAAATGTAAATTATTGCAAAGCAATTGATGCTGCAGATCAAATGAGTGCTAGAAATAAATTATAAATTCAAAAATTTTATGTTATTGACAAAGTGGCTGAGTGGACTAAGTCGTCGGTTTCGATGTGCACCGTCGTCGGTTATAATCTCGGTCTCGGGCAGCACTTCTCTTCGGGCAGTCACGGTGTCTGGAGAGAGAGGCCGCCATCCCCCACCCGGGCATGGCAGATACTTACGGGTGCCCACATGAAAATTTTGCCAAACTAAAACAAACATGTTTACAAAAACCTACAGTATCCTCCCGCACAGTTAAAAACCACCCAATGGCCTAAGTTGTCACGGGTTAATTAATAAAAAAAAATGTATATATTGTTATTTTTTATTACAATTTTATCTTTTGTATTAAGCTTATTAAAGAAATATGCAAAATTGTATAAAATAAGTTGTTTTTTATGGTTTTTGACAATATAATATAATATATCTGTATATAATATTTGGAGTAAAATTAATTGTTTTTAAGATCTGTTAAAATTGTTATCATATAAAAAGTAATAAAAGTTCAGATTTGATTTTTATGCTGTAATTATTTTTGTTTTTAAAGGATTAACACTAAGATTTGACACTTTCTCTCCCAAACAGAAGGTTTCTTAACTATTTAAACACTGGACATTACAGGGCCATATTAACGTGTATGCACTTAATGTATAAATGTACTGTGCATAGGGCCTACAATAGTTTTAATCCGGGCCTGCCCTTGAGATAGTCCGGCGGAACCCTAGGGTTCCGCGGAACACACTTTGGGAAACGCTGGCCTAGATAATAATCTTAGCTTTAAATTTTTTAAGAGGTCAATTCACCCTAATTTTTAAATTACCAGATATGAATGTGATCTGCTGTGCTTAAAATTTGCTATGTTACGCATTAGTAAGACGGAGACAAGAAATGTCACTTTAATGTCCCCTAAGTGTATAAGCCTTAGACATTTTTTTTTTTGATTTATGTGATTTTTTTATTCAATCTGTTACAAAATATGAACAATAAGAACAATTGATGACTATGTTATACAGACAAATAACTAATGCTTCTAATTATTTTAGGTAAGAATGATAAGATTAAATCCTACAAGGATAGAGCTAAGGATTGAAGATCTAAGCGAATTTGCAGATATCAAAAATCATTATGAAGCCATTAAAAAAACCAAAGAAGAAAAACAAAAAAATCTATACGGTCCTCTTCTAAATAGCAACACCTCAAAAACCAAACAAGATGCTGTACAAGAAAGAATAGGATTCATCCCAAGGCCCAGACATTCATCACAATGAAAAAAAGTACTCAACTATCTGATTTTTTATTCTAAGTATTTTTATTTATTACTTTTATGCATTAAATGCTAAAATTATTAAAATATTAAATGATTTTAACTATTAATTATGTTATACTGTTTACCTTCTTATTCCTTTTACTGTACCATTCAGTTATAGATGCTTACCTCATATTATCATAGGTGTGCGCACGGTATATGCAGGGTATGCAGCTGCATATCCTGAATAAAGAGCCTTGTTCCTAGACATGCCAAAAATAAATATTAATCATAACTATATTTGGTTAAACGTTGATAGCCACGATAAATGAAATTAAAAATACGTATAACACATAATATACATTTGTTAAGCAATCATTTTAAATGCAATGAAGATGAATTTATTAGTAATTACTAATTGAAATAAAGTTATTACAAAAACATGAAGCGAAAAAAAAAACAATTTGAAGTTAACATAGGCATTAAAATGCCATGCAATTGGCTTCTGTGGATAAAAGATTTTGATAAACAAAGTAATTTTGAACCATTTAGTAACATATTAAAGAAGTTTGCAGTAATACCAGTCACAAGCCGTACATGCATGTGAACGATCATTTTCAAAATTAACTTTAATGTAAAAGATTAAAAGATAAAAAACGGGTAAGTGGAAGTCGCTCTGTTGCACAGTAGCCAGTAGGTTACAATTAGTTCCTGTGATGGATGGATTAAAATTTGATTTCAAATATATAAAATCATTGTATACGAAAAACGATTCTGAGCAAAGACGGTCTATCAGCCGATAATAATAATATGTATATTTGAAGATATTATTGTGATTAAAGTAAATTATTAGTATATGCATTTAACAGTAGGTTAAATTCATTTTTGCCAAAAAAATTACGTTTGAAAATATAATTTTGTGTATAAAATATAATAATATATTAATACGGTGTGTTCACCAATTTAGGGAACACTGAATTTCTAGATTTTTGAAAATCGATTTTTTTTTTTTACAAGCTGTTGGTACCTATATAAATACACATTTATAGAAACATTTCAAAATTTTCATCATTTTGGTCTGCGCTTGTGTAGTAAAAACTTATTTTTTTTTAATAGCAACACCTATTTTAAACACCCTATTAGGATAGGCCTTTTTTTTAAAGTAATTTCGATGAATAAACTATGGTTCTAAATTCAAAATTGACTGAATAAGAACCATGTAAATTTTAATTAATAATACATTTATTATTATTTTAAAAATTGTATAAAATCATTTATAATTAATTCTCATTGGTATAATTTTTTGAATATTTGTACGTATTTTTTTTTATAAGTGTTATAAACAAAACTAACATAATATGCGTACCAAATTATTTATTAAAAATCAATTAGGTACAAGTGAATAACAGACAACAGTAACTAATAAGAATTAATTATAAATGAATTTAAAAATAATAAAAATAATGTATTATTTATTAACAATGGCATGGCTCTTATTCAGTCGATTTCGGATTTTGAATTTAGAACCATAGTTATTAATTCATCAAAATTTCATTTAAAAAATAGGCCTATCCGAATATGGTGTTCAAAATAGGTGTTGCTATTAAAAAAAAATAAGTTTTTACTGCGCATGTTCAGACCAAAATGATAAAAAATTTAAAATGAATCTATAATAAATGTGTATTTATATACCCACCAGCCGAGAAATTCAGTGTTCCCTAAATTGATGAACACGATCGTGTGTTGTATTTGTATAGGTATTTCAAAAGTTTCATATACCCAACAATAATATTTTTAAATTTTAACAAAATAACTGAATTCATTATTCTTGGTTTTAATATGTAATTTCGTCGAAATTTAAACTTATAAGGACTGTAAAAAAGAACAGTGTTTATAGATTTTTTTGGTTACAGAATGAACTATTTAAAAATTAAGATTAAACTATCTAATAGGATAAATTAGAAAATTTTCTAGATTTTGATACATTTTGTCAAAATTTTAACTTTAAATAATTACGAAAAAATCGAGCCTATGGTTCTTTATTATTTCTCAACTGCTACCATAACTACTTATGAGTTATGACTTATGAAGAACCTTGCATTGAAGTTTCAAGCTTTGTAATCTTAGATCATAATTCAGGGCATGAAACCGCTTATATAAAATTCGATTACCCGGCCCAGCAGGACCCAAAAAATTGTTCGTAAGTGGCTACCGGTTTTAATGGTTTTTAGTGGTAATTGATTACCAGCTACCAATATTATATTTAAAAATTTGGTTACCGGTTATCGGTTTGAAAGAGGTTTTAATTTTTAAAAAAAAATTGGAAACGGTTTTTTCCATTTATGTTTTTTTTTTGGAAAATTATAGTTTTAATTTAATTTACATAAAACAAATATCCACTTTATAAAATGGTTCAGGACAAGCTAAATTAAAAAATAAATACCCTATATCATATCATTTAAAGCTATGAGTAAATATAAATTTAAGTTAAATTAGTAAATTACCCATAACCATCGATTGAAAAATAATTCATGGCAAAGTGTTAATCAACGGCAGGGATTGGAACCAAACCTAAAAGAACCGGTTCTGGAACCGAAACCTTTAAAATATTAAGAACTGAAACCTTTGAAAACTACCGGAACCTAACCGGAATTTTTAAATTAAAAAGGTACTTTTACGTCGTGAGTACAATTATCATTCTTTGTTCCGTATTGTCAATCGTCATATATAGTATTTGGTATAGTAACTTTAATTTATGTCATTACTATTTATAAAGCAACTAATAATTTTGTGAATAATGAAATGTTTATAAAAATTTTATTGATATAATTTTAGATTATTTTTTTTCAGTTTTAACTACTTATGAGGAACCTTGCATAAACATTTCAATTTAAAAAAAAACTAAAATATCACCGCCACGAAGTGTCGAAGTTGGCCTACCGACATAACAATAGATTCGTTCAAAATGTATCTGTATGCCATGATGTCAATTGCCAGTATTTCGCGAATCAGCGAATCATTTGCTAGAATTTACGAGTCCATTCACAGAATTGACTAGATGTCTAAAGATGAGGTAAGAGTCTGAGTTTTCCATGTTCTGAAGATTTACCAGCCACCTTACTCAAATCTTTTGAAATTCGATATATTATAGGTAGGTACCAAAATTGAATATATCGTCTATTACTTCATACTTACTTGGTAGAATTTGTAAGTCCATTTTCAAAATTTACCCAAATCTAAAATCTGAGGTATGAGCTTTCAAAGTTGTAAAATTCACTGTTTTTATGTATTGTCTTATCTAATTTTATAATATAATATAAATAATTCAGTTAGATATACCTATCATACTATCATTGTAATAATTTTTTTATTTTCTTAAAATTTAAAGAGTGGTGAGGGGGGGTATTGCATCGACAAAAGTTCATTGGCACAAATCCATTTAAATATCTGGAGGGGCTAATATTTTAACATAAATGTGAGTGGGAAGGGCTTCAATCCCACACAACTAAAAAACTATATTTTTGAGGGGCTCGGGCTAATGATATAATATGCGGGGGCACGATGTAGAGAATATATATTTTCTACATCGTATGACGGTCGACAATGACAATAAGAAGGCGATAGTCGATAAGACCGACAAAATCTTGTAAATCGTAATAAGAATAGAATTCGGGCACAATTGGATGCAATTGGAGCACGATGGAGAATGTAGATTAATATGTAGTACAGTGCAGGCTGTGTAACCTAATAGTTATCTAATAATTTTAAAGGGAATATTGTTAGTCAATATTCAATAACTTTTTTTAGAAATCTGGTTTTCACAAATCTTTGGGCTTCGGCTAACACAGAAATACAGAATATTAAATAAAACTATTATTCTATTATTGTAGTTGACAATAATTATTTTCCAACCAATTATTTCGAATAAAAATAAAACGTTCGAAATAAAAAACCAAAGTATTCAATACCAAAAAGTATTTAATAAAAAAAAGTATTTAAAATACTTCATGCTGAAAGTATTTAAAAAGTTATTCAATAGGTACTTAAAAAAGTATTTGAATACCTTTACTTAAATACTTTACAGGACTGACTGCATAGTCGCAACTAGACCTATACTTTTGAGGTTGCACAAATTATAAAGAATTCCCAGACCCCCGGACCCATACTCTATATACAGGCTATAACAGAAAGATCTGACAAAAAAAATTACGCTACTTAAACGTATGACAAAAATATTGTGGAAAAAATATTTTGAAAAAAGTTATTACATTCTAAGCCAATAACTTTTATTGTATTTGTGTTATCTAAAATATAGGCTTGTTTTATAAATTATAATAATTAATTATAAACAAGGAAACAATAAAAACGCTCACATTCATGGGCAGTCTTCTATCCTGCCAAAGATAAAGAGAAATATCGTTATCCTGTTTTCTAAGTTATTTTGTTAAAAACAACACAACTGTGACCGGTTCTATACAACATAAAATACCTACCTAAGCTAAAGATTATTTGTTATACTGTTATAGCAGGGAATGTTGAAACTGTAGACCTATAAACTAAGTTTTTATTAACTTAGTTTATAGGTTTATGGTTGGAACATAATAGTGAATTAGTGAAGTACTATTAATTAGTAAAGTCACTATTAATCACTTATTATGTTTCTCAATATACTCTAAGGTACAACTTTTTTGTATTTATTGATAATTTTTACTTCATAATTATCAAAACATTATAGATTAAGTATTTTATATTTTGGGGGTGCACATTTTAAACTTGGGGGTGCACAAGTCCCCTGTGCACTCCCCTAGTTGCGCCAATGACTGACTGTACTACGAATTACGATATTATTTTGTGGTATAGGTAGAGTCACGATGTAGAGAAGATTCTTCTCTACATCGTGGGTATATAGAGTATTAGAGTGTACGTGTGACGTATCCACGTCTCACCAAGATTGATAATAAAATCCATGATTATCCATCTTGCATCCATGCGTCTCACATGGTCTCACCAAGCACCATTACGTGTCTCTTTCAAGCGGACGGAGTGCGAACTGCAACGTAGAGTTTATAAAAAAAAAGTTCACAGTTCACACGCGGCCCAGTCACCGCTCACCAGTCACCGCCCACCGGTGGCCAGTGATACCTGATATTTGATAAGGCTCTCAAGTCATTGTGTCAGTCTATAGTTTAATTTTTTTCCATGGTCTCATCTCTCATCTCTCAAGTCTCAGTAGTTATCATTACTCTATGTCTCTATGTCTCAGACCAAATTCCATTACATTGACCATTCAGCATTCTATCCGCAACACAATTATAAAGAACTTTATAATCGTGGTCCGCAATGAGAACGATATAATAATAATATAATAAATAATAATAATTTAAATTCAGCTACATGTTGATAACGATAACAGATAGACATCATAAATTACGGACTTCTTAACAGTTATTAGTTATAACTTAAGAGTTAATAATTATTATTTATTAATTGCTAGTCTTTTAGCATAGTCCGTAATCAGTGTTCCGTGACCGTGACTACTGGCTACTGACCACAACTACCCTGAGCCCGGCCATGAAAGAACAGTGAAATGAAGAATTGAAATTAGTTAGTTCTAATCTAATTCTCTACCATAGTCGGCGACGAAGGATTGGTGAGCAAATAGTAGGCACATACATAATATTATGTTTTCATACCGTATACATAAAATATTACATTTTAAACGTATTCGGTTGTTGGGATCTATCGTGTATGTTAATGATATAATATAGGTACTATTGATCTTGCAGTGTGTTATGATTTTGATTTCCATAATTGTTGAGAGAAATTTTATGCTGTATTGACTTGAGAGTACCTAATTCAAATTGTCTCTCTACCACAGACCCTAGTTGAGTACGGCCTCGAATAATAATTTTTACAGTTGTACCCCTTATTATCATTTATCATCTTGTAAGTAATATATACATTTAAATTGTATTTTATTATTTTACAATAATATTCATTATACATGTTGGTTTAATTTGTCTGCATACTGTGTATTAAAATAGTTGTTTTATGAACAAAACATGAAATTTATATCATAATATAATGTTACTGCTAATGTTTAGTTGTGGGTATATGTAGATAATTATTGTTATTGCTAGAGCATGGATTTGTTTGTATTCGCATATTTATTCTGGTTGATCGTATGATATACTAAGTTGGCACAAAATTGGTTTCATGACATAACAACTTAAAAAATGAAACTTTTTTAGTGCATATTTTTAAATATTTTGATATTTATCTACTTTTTAGAGCTTATTTTACAATTTTAATTGCATACTTCATATTTTGATGTTTTGTATTTATATTTTTTTTTGGACATTTTTTAAATATATACTATTGTAATTTTTAATGTACTAATATAAGGAAAAAATATTATATTTGTATAGTTTCGATTAATATCAAAATAAATTAATAGGTATACTCATAGATATAAATGGTTTTCCCAAACATTTTTTATATTAATTGATTCCTATTTTTTTCTTATAAATTAAAACTACTTACAAAATGATGAAAGTAAAGTAAAAAAAAAATGAAGAAAAGTATTTGTAGTAGGGTTTTATAATTTTAAATTTATTGTTTCAATTAAATGTCCAAAAAACACATTTTTTTTTCAAATTTTTCATGCATATTTTTTATTTTTCTTACATATTTTAACATTTTAAAATTCTGAGGTTCTGTTAATGAATGGTCTTCTCTTCACATTATTCATGTTTGTATATTTTTCTATGTTATCCTTATTACTTTTTGTTGTTTTTTTTGTAAATATACTGAATATATTAAAAAAAAAAAAAATTTAGTGCATATATTTATGATTTTTTAGCAAATATTTGATGGGTTTTTAATGCATATAAATCCACGCTCTATTTATTATTAACAATTATTATTTGTCATCATCTAGTAAAATATTTTTAAAATCAAATCACCATTGTACTAATACGTACCTACCTACTATTGTAGAAAATTAAGCTTAAATAATTTTTAAAACAACTTATTGGAAATAGTAAACAAATGATACATAAATTGAATATTAGATGTACTTATAAGTCCAGAGGTCGATGAATTTAATAATTACGGTTTGTTAGTAGTTATTTAAAAGAGATTAACGAATGTTTTAACTTGTAACGACTTGTAACATGCACATGGTTAGTCATTGGATCCACCCATAATTTTTTATTTTAATACTATTATTTTGTAGATATTGATTTATTTAATTTCTATAAATAATATACCTAAAAGATAGTTTTCTTATTAGTTAGTTAGTACGTTGTTGACTAGCTATAATGTTTTAATCATGACAAATTATATAGGTATCATCACAGCATGTTGATACGCATCCTCTGCTCTTTACTTCGCCTATATCGTAGTTCTCCACTTCTTAATGGCTGTCAATCATATACATACATATATAACCTAGAACAAAATCAACCAATGAGAAGTGGAGAACTACGATATAGGCCAGAGGTGAAGAAGATGCGTATCTACTGCGCAAAACTAGTACAACTGTGATGATACCTATATAATTTGTCATGGTTTTAATCATGGATATGAGAAGGGTTTGGAATGTTTAGATTTCGCTTATTATTACAGAAAACAATTAACATTAGCAAAGTTTGCTATATGTTTATCATTTATTATATATATCAAAGATTCCAAATATACAATTTATGTTGTATGTTATAAGCATTTTAGGTTTTAAGTGATATTTTTGCCAATTTGCTTTTACAATCTAATTTATTTAATGTGTTTCTTAAATCGTAGTTTTATAAGGGAATCATATAGTAAAATAAGTGAAACCGGTTTCAACTTAACTTGAATCTATGTACCTTTATATTTCTGATTAAAAATAAAATATCAAATTGTTTTACCAGTGTTATACATTATTTATTATGTCCACAGAAATATGTCTAACACAGACTCAGACTTATCAACAGATAGTGACAATAACAATGTGTCTCCTTTTTTCAACCGTTATTTGGGTCATCCTCGAGTATTTGATTATGAACTCAATAATATTGAAAGTCTACCTTTTGATACAGATAGTTCTTCAGGAAGTGAAACTAGTTTATTAAATCGTACGGTTTCTTTATCTAGTGATGTAAGTTTTCAAAGTCCTTACCTTATTTATTTTATTTTAATTTTAATTTTATTATTTTAGAATGAAACATTATTTAACACCTCATCAGACGATTCAGATTATCTAGACAATGACTCATCTCGTAGTTCAAGAAATGCATATGTAGTATTTAGACAATGTAAAGAAAAACAAGCTAAAAAAATGAAAATAACTCGTTCAAAGTCCAATAATTGGCGTCTTCCTAAAGAATTATATAACAGGTTTATAGTTAAATTTTGTATATTAAGCTAATAAAATAATTAAGATTTTTTTTTTAGAGAAATCGGCCAGTATAACACCCGTGCTCAGTGGGGTTATAAGTTCTATCAATCAGTGGTTGCTGTACATAAACTCAAATTGAGTAAACTCTTAACAGGCCATGAAGGATGTGTAAATTCACTTGACTTTAATAAAACTGGTAACATAATAGCAAGTGGATCTGATGATTTAAAAATGTGTTTATGGGATTGGTCAAATGATAAATGTTTACTCAATTATAAAACTATACATACTAGAAATATATTTCAAGTAAAATTTATTTTCAGTATATTATATTTATGTTCTATGTCTTAAAATGGTTTTAACTCATTGTTAATTATTATTTCTATAGACTAAATTTCTCACTACACATGGAGATGCCCACGTTGTATCAAGTGGGCGGGATGGCTTAGTTGTATTGTCTGCTGTAAGTGATTCTGATTGTATATATAGTAAAATAATAGGACACCATGATCGCTCTTGCAACAAAGTTAGTGTACATCACGAAACACCATATGTAGTTCTCAGTTGTGGAGATGACGGAATTGTTAAAAATATAGATATTCGTGAATCTCCTATTAATGAAAATGAAAGAGTTACCAAGTAAGAAATAAGTATTTTTTTTACATCATTAATAATTCAAAAGTACCTACATTTTTTCTATGAAATAATCTTTTTGAAAATTTTTAAAATACATGCAATTCTAGCATTTTATAATTTTTATTTGTGCTTCCTTGTGTTTATTGGCAAATCCACCAATTTTTTTTTATCTAAACATTTAACAATATAATTAATAATCATTGATAAGAAATAACTAATCGGTATTTAAAAACCAAGGTGTATTTATAAATTTATAAATCCACCTTGTTAAAAACTAATTAAATTCTGATAAGGTTTGCTAGAAAATATATAAAATATAGTTTATGTAGGTATCTATTATTTTGTTGATTAGTATACTACATGTCAAAAATATTCATGGTACTTCTATGCATCTATATGGTATTGACATTAATCCTATGAAGCCATATGAGTTTATTGTAAATGGTAATGATGAATATGTAAGAATGTACGACAAAAGAAAACTAATCGTGGATCCAATGAAAGTATTCCACCGTGAGCTTAAGAATACCAAAACAAAAAAAGTAAATATATTATATAGCTATTATACTGAACACATTTTAACTACATTTTTCAGTATTTGTAATTTTTTAAATACATTTTTACAGATTGATAATATTGCTATTAATAGAAATAGAAATATTAATAGAACTGATGATAGTGCTACCAATGGCACTGATAATAGTGATCTTGATGGCACTGATCATAGTGATTTTGATGTCGCCGACAATTATAATTCCAGTTCTAGTCTAAGCAATATTGATTCTGACATTGATGAGGAGGAAGAGGATTTAAGTTCTCACTATTTAAGACACATTACATCTGCTGTGTACAGTTATTGTGGAACTGAAATTTTAGCTTCTTATAGTGAAGATGACATTTATCTATTTGATGCTAATGGTCGATCAAATTCCGTTCTACACAATTATGGTGGCCATATAAATAGAATGACTGGTATTTAATTTAATTCATCTTATGGTATCAACGGACTGATTGTATTTTTCTCCACACCCACATATAATATAGACAAAATGCACTCATGTAAAATCATTTGAGTAAATTTACTCTAAAATTACACAAATATCAATATTTTTGAGGGTATGAGTATGAAATATTGATTTGTCTAAACATTATTTAAAAACAATTTAATATCCATTTAAATTTACAAAAAAACAATTATATTTTGAAAATTGAACATGAAGTCAAATGATTATAAAATATATAACCGATATGTCAAACCCTCAAAAACATCATCCTCTATAATTTTGTTATAGGGAATTTTCTCTACATCTACTCAAACAACAAAAAAGGTGGGTAAGTGGATATCGCTCTGCTGTACAGTAGGTTACAAGTGGGTCACTGTATAATGGATAGTACCTATTAAATTTGAATTCAATGATATAATATCATTGTATAAGAAAAACGATTCTGAGCGGAGACGGTATGTCAGTCTAGGTTTAAGATATATTATATACTTATCTATGGTATTAAAAAAAAAATGACCAATAATAGGTATCTATAATAAATTCCAAATTAATCATATCACAATATCCATTAGGTACTTATAACGCGTTATACATCAACTACAAATCGTAGTACTATCAAAGATATATAATAGTATACTTTAGAAGTTTCAAGTACCCACGAATAATATTATACAATCACAACAAAATAACTAAAATAGTTATTCCAGGTTTTTTAATATGTAATTTCATCCAAATTTTAACTTAAAATGACTATAAAAATAAACTGTGCTTATGTATTTTTTAGATTTTTTTGGTAACAGAATTAACTACTTACGTGGAATCTTGTTTTAAATTTTCAATTCTTAGATATAAAAGTTGAACATTTTATATATTTTTAACTGAAAATCGTTATATGAAAAATCGAGTGAATATCAAAAGTTGTAAAAATATGAATTTCAAACACTCATAAAAATTTAATTTTACTTTTTTGTAGACATTTTATTTTTGAAAAAGGTAGACAAACATATGAGGAATCTTGTATTACATTTTCAAATCTTAGATTCAAAAAGAAAATTTTTCATGAATTTCTAACTCAAAATAATTTGCAAATTTTTGTAATTTTTACGTATTTTGTCAATATTTGAACTTTGGATGCTAATAAAAATAAATTGTGACTGGATTTTTTATTTTTTTCATTTGCCTTTGATAATATAATAGGAACCTTCTATTAAATTTTTAAGCTTTTTTAACCAACAAATAATATTTTATTGATATTTATAGAAAAAAAAAAATAAAAAAAATTGAAATTGAAAATATCCGTAAACAGCTCAAAATATTTGGAAAATATTATGGTTTATAGAAAATGCTGATATAAACATTCAGTCAAAATTTCATGTACCTACGGTCATTTTTATAAGAATTGCATCAAAAACCAAAATCAATATTTTTGAAAACAGATTTTGTGTAAAAATTCCAGTTTTTCCTTAATTTTTCTTTTGTTTTTTATGGCGCTTTTAAAAACTACTGTAAAATTTTCACTTTTAACCCCCCAAAGTACCAACTAGATTCACTTTCCTATCAGAAAAGAAACTGTTGAAGAAAATCCAAGCACTTTTACTATCCTAAAAGGTGATGACAGACACAAAAAAAAAAAAGGTGGGTAAGTGGATTTCGCTCTGCTGTACAGTAGGTTACAAGTGGGTCACTGTATAATGGATGGTATTAAATTTGAATTCAATGATATAATATCATTGTATAAGAAAAACGATTCTGAGCGGAGACGGTATGTTAGTCTAGGTATAAGACATAATATTATATTAGGTACCTATAATAAATTCCAAATTAATCATATCATAATATTTATTAGGTACTTATAACGCGTTATACATCAACAAAAACCGTGTTACTATCATAGATATATAATAGTATACTTTA
>NC_042494.1:52785254-52786240 GCF_005508785.2 Acyrthosiphon pisum | reverse complement strand
AGTGATGAATAAGGTAAAATTGATTTGTAGATAATGCAGTTGATATATATTTTTAGAAATAAAAAAAAGAAGATATCCTATAATAAACTACTAATATTGTTTATCAATATAAATATTGCCATATAATAGTTTGTAGACTTTTAACTGATATAAGTATATAATTGTTTTCTAAAATATCTGCTACATTTTATTTAAAAATTATGTTACCTATAGTTAATAAAAATTAAAAAGGGTACCATAAAAAAATGTAAGCAGTTAATATGTGGTTGCGATCGAGGCGAGCAGTTTTTTTACCCTTTCGGGCCGGTCAAAACCTTTGCCCCCCTCTATTGAAAACTGAAATGACGCCACTGTATAAATACTTAGTTTTCATAATTAAGAAATTTACGTGGTTAAAATAAGTTGAAGAGACCACTAGATAGTGCTACTAGTCAGTACATTTTCAATCGCGCTTTTCGAGCCGTGTTATACAGTCTCGATGTGTAACCAGTATATCTTTAATCGTGGTTATAACTTAAGAGTTAATAATTATTATTTATTAATTGCTAGTCTTTTAGCATAGTCCGTAATCAGTGTTCCGTGACCGTGACTACTGGCTACTGACCACAACTACCCTGAGCCCGGCCATGAAAGAACAGTGAAATGAAGAATTGAAATTAGTTAGTTCTAATCTAATTCTCTACCATAGTCGGCGACGAAGGATTGGTGAGCAAATAGTAGGCACATACATAATATTATGTTTTCATACCGTATACATAAAATATTACATTTTAAACGTATTCGGTTGTTGGGATCTATCGTGTATGTTAATGATATAATATAGGTACTATTGATCTTGCAGTGTGTTATGATTTTGATTTCCATAATTGTTGAGAGAAATTTTATGCTGTATTGACTTGAGAGTACCTAATTCAAATTGTCTCTCTACCACAGACCCTAGTTGAGTACGGCCTCGAATAATAATTTTTACAGTTGTACCCCTTATT
>NC_042494.1:52783701-52785154 GCF_005508785.2 Acyrthosiphon pisum | reverse complement strand
AGATTCGTTCAAAATGTATCTGTATGCCATGATGTCAATTGCCAGTATTTCGCGAATCAGCGAATCATTTGCTAGAATTTACGAGTCCATTCACAGAATTGACTAGATGTCTAAAGATGAGGTAAGAGTTTTCCATGTTCTGAAGATTTACCAGCCACCTTACTCAAATCTTTTGAAATTCGATATATTATAGGTAGGTACCAAAATTGAATATATCGTCTATTACTTCATACTTACTTGGTAGAATTTGTAAGTCCATTTTCAAAATTTACCCAAATCTAAAATCTGAGGTATGAGCTTTCAAAGTTGTAAAATTCACTGTTTTTATGTATTGTCTTATCTAATTTTATAATATAATATAAATAATTCAGTTAGATATACCTATCATACTATCATTGTAATAATTTTTTATTTTCTTAAAATTTAAAGAGTGGTGAGGGGGGGTATTGCATCGACAAAAGTTCATTGGCACAAATCCATTTAAATATCTGGAGGGGCTAATATTTTAACATAAATGTGAGTGGGAAGGGCTTCAATCCCACACAACTAAAAAACTATATTTTTGAGGGGCTCGGGCTAATGATATAATATGCGGGGGCACGATGTAGAGAATATATATTTTCTACATCGTATGACGGTCGACAATGACAATAAGAAGGCGATAGTCGATAAGACCGACAAAATCTTGTAAATCGTAATAAGAATAGAATTCGGGCACAATTGGATGCAATTGGAGCACGATGGAGAATGTAGATTAATATGTAGTACAGTGCAGGCTGTGTAACCTAATAGTTATCTAATAATTTTAAAGGGAATATTGTTAGTCAATATTCAATAACTTTTTTTAGAAATCTGGTTTTCACAAATCTTTGGGCTTCGGCTAACACAGAAATACAGAATATTAAATAAAACTATTATTCTATTATTGTAGTTGACAATAATTATTTTCCAACCAATTATTTCGAATAAAAATAAAACGTTCGAAATAAAAAACCAAAGTATTCAATACCAAAAAGTATTTAATAAAAAAAAGTATTTAAAATACTTCATGCTGAAAGTATTTAAAAAGTTATTCAATAGGTACTTAAAAAAGTATTTGAATACCTTTACTTAAATACTTTACAGGACTGACTGCATAGTCGCAACTAGACCTATACTTTTGAGGTTGCACAAATTATAAAGAATTCCCAGACCCCCGGACCCATACTCTATATACAGGCTATAACAGAAAGATCTGACAAAAAAAATTACGCTACTTAAACGTATGACAAAAATATTGTGGAAAAAATATTTTGAAAAAAGTTATTACATTCTAAGCCAATAACTTTTATTGTATTTGTGTTATCTAAAATATAGCTTGTTTTATAAATTATAATAATTAATTATAAACAAGGAAACAATAAAAACGCTCACATTCATGGGCAGTCTTCTATCCTGCCAAAGATAAAGAGAA
>NC_042494.1:52778408-52783601 GCF_005508785.2 Acyrthosiphon pisum | reverse complement strand
TATGATGGTGCTGCGGCAATGCAAGGGATTTACTCTGGTCTGAGAACGCTCATATAACAGCAAAATCCCAAAGCCATTTATGTATGGTGTTTTGCACATCTTCTCAATTTAGTTGTAGTCGATACTTGTGACTCGTGTGTTGATACCAAACATTTTATGGGAGATGTACAAGCATTGGTATTTTTTATGAAAGCACGCAAAAGAACTGCTGTATTTGTTGAGTGCCAGAAAAAGTTATATGAAAATAAAAGAGTTCAAAGTATGAAAAGTTTTTCTGATACTCGTTGGACGTCCCATGATAGAGTTTTAACCGTTATTTTTGAAAAATATCAAGCGTTAGTTGAATCTCTGAAGCTATTATCTAATTCATCAGATAGAGTGACAGCATCACCTTCCAGAACATTTTTGAATACGATATCAGAATTCAAATTTATATTATGTTTAATTTTTTTTTTAAATGTTTTTAATGTTACTACACCTATATCCAATTATTTGCAATCAAGAAACATTGATTTTATTGAACCATTAAATTTGGTTAATATTGCAAAAGAAAACTTAATGGAGTTACGATCTGATGATTCTTTTGATGATTTTTTAAAAACTACTAAAGAATATGGAAAAGTAAATGAAGTTGTCAATAGTGATTTTAAAGAAGTAAGAAAGAGGATGAAAAAGAAAATGGCAGGTGAAAATGCAGGAGATGAAATTCAAGATTCAGCTTGCCATAAGTACAAAATTAACACTTATTATGCTGCTTTGGATCAAATTATCACATCAATAACCGAAAGATTCAGTCAAGCAAAAGAAATTATGAAAGACCTAGCTTTATTAAATCCTGATCGCTTGTTATGTAAATCTCAACAACTTCCATTAGATAGTTTTGAACATATAGCTCCATGGATTGGTGTAAATGAAAGCCAATTAAGAATTTAATATGTGCAACTGAAAAATAATATAAATCAACTACTGAATGGAATGAAACTATCTTCACATCTACATGCATCAAATTCAAATATGAATATTGACAACAATAATGAGATATCAAGTTCTACTGAGGAGGAGATTTCAGATAATGAAACAATAAATGAAAAAGATAAGGTCACAGCTAAAACATCAGTTACTACAATCATTGAACTTTTGTCTAGCTATGATTTAGTTTCAGCTTTTCCAAATATATATAAAGCTTATAAAGCATTGGCTACCATTCTACCTTCATCATCAACCGCGGAACGTACATTTTCTAAAGTATGATTTAAATTTTTAAATGTTATGTTTATAATATAAACAATAAAAAATTGTTAGATTACAAATGCCTTGTTTATTGTTTATAAGTTTATAATAAAATATATTTAATTAAAATTTGTTTTAGGTCAAATTAATAAAAACCAGGTTGCGATCAACTATGGGGCAGACAAGACTTGAAAGTTTAATGCTATAATTAAGCTGCGAAAAGGATATCCATGTCGACATGAATGAAGTGATCGATACATATGCTCAATCAAGTGAACTTTTACAAAAATCATTATTATTCAAATAAATATAAAGATATAATAAAATATCTGTATGAATAATTATAATATATGTATTATAATTTATATATATATACACATATTATATACATACCTATATGTATATTGAAAACAATTAAATATTACTGCATCTATTTTTAGTGTCTTGTGTTTTTTTTTAATATTTCTGTGTTGATATAAAACGTGGGTGGGTGGGTGTTAAAATCTTTTACTGAGTCATTGAAAAAATAAGTTCACGCCGCCACTGTATATAAGTGTGGCATTTATAATTCGACTGTGTCTCCAAAATCAGTATTCACTTACAATTAACACAGTCAGCCCGGAGGTCTAACTATATTTCCATTCTCAGTTACCTACGCTACCAACGTGGTCGACAATCCACCGTAGGTGGATTGCATGCCTGGTGATATAGGTATGCTTCTCATTATGTCCGCGATTCGATTCCCTACCTGTGATTTGATGACTGATAGCTAGACAATCGAATACACCTATCGACTCTTCACTTTTTAACAACACAGGAAATCGTATCCAGCCTATCTATTTACTCATTTACAACGTTTGTGACGGATTGCTTAAACGTTTCCGCCAAAACGTCAAGCCTTATCTCCAATCCATATCACTAATCTTTATCACAAATCCTAAATTGTCGTCTTACAACTTTACTGTCACGACTTATATAATATTTCCAATGACACTGTCTCCAAAACCGGTACCCACTCTCAGCGAGTCTAACGAGCCCCGAGTTACACTTAGAGCTATAGGTACATAAAGGTATAGATATAAAAACCGTGATGGCGGCTGCAGTCCCGGTTGACGGTTGATGGTGAACAGGTACAGGTAGACGGTGAGTAGGTGACGGATGACGGTAGACGGTGACAATAACGGTAGACGGTAGACGGGTGAAGGATAACGGTGGTCTTGACTTTTAAGTTGACAGGGACTGCACACGGGTGCACTGTCGACTTGGTGGTACGGTCATTACTGATCGGCGGTCGCTTTCGTGTGTGTGTGTGGTGTGCGCGGTGTCCGCGGTGGACCCAATCAGCTTATCACCCGGTGATAAGCTGCATAGATATGTTTGAACAGATAGAGATACGAGGATAACTATCGAGCGTCGGATAAATGCGTGCGCACAGTCGGATTGCCCACGCGGGAATCTAATAAATCTAAAATTGATTTGTGAACAAGAATGATAAACTTTTTTCCTCTGTGAACCAGAACTACAGAACGGCCCACACTGATCCTTGGCTTCAGCACATCCTTGGATACAAACATATTAGGTAAGAGAAGGCGGGGCAGTAATGTATGGTTAACCTTCCATGGATTATAAATCATATAGTTTTTAACATAAAGCAATTTTTTTAAACTGATATGCATAGAAAAACTTACGGTCTATAACTTTTATTTGAAACATTTTTACGTTTTTTATCTAACAATGTTTGTAATTTGTGTTTTACATTTTTCTGGAAAAATACGAATTTACCAAAAACCTGGGCTAATACCGTATGGACGTGTATGTGTGTCAAGGTATTTACTACTTTGAACACGGGGGGTCAACCATCCGGGATCTAGAAGCAGCAAGCGTTACTTACTCTCGGTCGCATTCCGCGAATGGTAGCCGCCAATGCACCAAGCCAAGTCACTAACAATTAACATCATGTATATTAGTATAGCTACCTATTTAGAATATTAATATTTGGTAGTTGGTACAGTATGCAGTCTGTTCAGCTAGTTAACTTGTTAATTGTTATACACATTTTTAACAATATAAATAACATCATGACAGTTATTTACCTAATTAAAATATTTTATATATTTTTAAAAAAAATAAAAACATGAAACAAAAATAAATTTAATTATTTATTGCAAAATAGGTAGATACCTAAATAGCATACATAATATTCACTATACATTTCATGATAAAAAGAAGTAAAGTAAAAATTTAATAAAAAACATATTATTATGCCTACCTATCTATGTATAAACTTTGAAACAAAATTCGATTTTGAATGTTTTTTTAAACCTTTCAGTTATGTTATAAAATAATCAAATAACTTTATTTATTTAAAAATTTAATATTAAATATTAATTATAATTTAGTTTAAATATTCGTTTTTGTTATTCATAAAGTTATATCTAAATTTTTTTGTTGGTTGTGGGAGGGTAATTTCCGTTGCTGCAGCCCATGTTCCGGCGCTACTGAAATAGGTACAATAATATTTTTGTTTAAAAACACGTTTTGATAATCAAACATAATATTTCAATTATTACAATATGAATCTATTATTTTCTGTGACTACTTTTTCAATTAAAATGAATAATACTGATCGCATTAATAAAACGGTTTTATTTTCGGGATATAAACTTGGGTAAATAGTAATCCAATTCGTAAATAATTTCAAAATAACGATATCATTTGCGCAGAAAATGCGCAGTGTATATCAATCCAGTCAGTCAAAACAATATGTTTAATTTTAGCCGCCCGCAGCGAATGTTCACCTAAAATTAAACAAGACCGATTTCTAGCGATTGTTCGCCACTTGTATCCAAGCGATTATCTCTGTGTGAATACCGTGACACAGATATAGCTGTTTAATTTTGAGCGAATGTTCGCAGCGATTTAAAATCACGTTCACTGCGCGAACAATCACTTCGTGTGAAACCACCTTACCAAAAATTTTTCGCCGACAGGGTCCGTGACATTGTCATCGACAAAATTTTAAAAACATACTCTAAGAGTTTTTCGACGTCAATGTCTTAAACATGTGTTAGTATTCTTGTCTATGCATGTGTTTCTGACAAATGTTTCTTTGGTCTGGACCATAGTCCTCTTATAAATGATCCACTATTTCCACGACCACTATACACCGTAAGCGTTGAGCGCAGCCGACCGTTGCCGAACAGCTATCGGCAATGCCGAGTAGTGGGGAATGCGCGGAATCGGACGAGTTTTCGCCGGGCGAAGGAGTGGGCTTTTTCGTGGGCTGGAGTATAGTCCCAATGGAGCTGAAGACCCCGACAAAACTCAATGTTGCGATGCCGGTCACCTGTGTGAAACTGCAGGATACAGATTCTGCAATAATGGACCGGGTGGTTATAAAAAATAACATGGTATTTAAGAATGTACTTAATTTTAAACTCTGAATACTTTTCAGGGTACTAAAAGTCTAAAACTGTTAGAGAATATAGCCAACTTTATACTTCAGTAAAATATATTTATTAATATTTATTTAAGAAATTGATTTAACTATATTTGTAATTCCCTATTCTAGTAAATGGTTATGTAATATCAATAATAATTTTTATTTTTATTATTTAATTATTTATAAATTAATTTAACTTGAATTTGATTAAAAGTAACTCGTTACTTATTAAGTTTATATAAATTAAAATAAGTTAGGTTAAAAATTAAAATTAACTTGACTTTTAACTTCTTAACATGTTTATGCCCAGGCTTGAAATAACCTATATTGTATTAGGAGTATAGTAAATACGATATCCATACCTACATAGTAATATTATTGAAATATACAATGTTAATAAATATATGACTATTTACCTCTAGCAAATATGTAAACACTGTCAACAGTATGTGTTTCCTCATAAAATAATTTGATTATGATAGACTATTATTATTATTATATTCATCTGCCAAATTAAATAT
>NC_042494.1:52776066-52777494 GCF_005508785.2 Acyrthosiphon pisum | reverse complement strand
GGTACCTACTGTAAATTGTATTATTTAGCACAAATATATATTTTCATTGAATAATTCAATTGGTTTTATTTTTTTCATATATATAAGTTGAGACGGCACGGTCACAACGGACCGGCGTTCTAAATAATAACAAGTTTTTATAATTGATATCACGTCTTGTTCTATATTTTGTATAATGTTTAGATTTTATACAATGAGGGGCAGCGAGGATCACGGGTGTAACGGCCGGCCTGATCGGCGGACCATCGCTGTGAGAGCTCGGAACGACCGGCGATGGTCAGGTCCTATGTACAGTATCAAGGAATGTTTGGTGGTCCCGACGTTGACAGTCGTCGGTATGGGCCGAGTCAATATATCACTGCGCGTGGCTCAAAAGAAGCGGCTACAGTGATATATCGTACCAGGGTTTTTGACACAACTTAATAAAGTGGCCAGAAGGGGGTGGCGAGATGATATAACAAGTATGTAGATGACTGTTGGTCTCGGCGTTGATGGTGTCGTCGGCGGCGTGTGTGTTGACCGCGGGCGGGGCGCTACGCCGGTCACTGCTGGCTACGACCCTGGTATTTCGGGCGTGTGGTCGTTCGTGGCTTACGCTCTGGATTCGTCACGGCGCACGGAAGAAGTCGGATCCTTGATGTTGGGCTGCGGTGGTTCTCGTCGGTGAGCGACGTCGGTAGGTAATCGTAACTCAATTTATAAGCTCTAGCCGCTACTTGTGGTCGTCGTCGTCGTTGGTACGGTGGTGCCGGTCAGATCACGGCGGACACTTGATGTCGGGCCGTGTTGGTTGTCGTCGGTGAGCGGCGTCGGTATTCACAGCTACGTTTTATAGCTATTTCTGGTTGTCTTCCTTCCTTCTGGTTTCTTGTTAGATGAAGGTAGGAAGGTTGATGAAATACTGATAGTCGTTCTGCTTTGCTTTGCAGGGATGGCTAAGCCGTTAACTATTCCAGGCTTTTGCCTCTACTAGTGGATGGAAATTTAGAAGAAGATTTAATTAAGTTGTTGTTCTACCCATGTTAAAGGGTAGGGTTTGATTATTCGTTTAGTGGTTGGAGGGAGGTGAGTTTTACCTAAGAGTCGGATGTGGGCATGTGCGGAGAAGGAGTTTTTGTAAAACATCGATTTTGATTGAGAGTGAATGGAATTTTAGATAGACTTGAAATTTGCAGACTTAAGAAGAGCCGAGTTTTTAACGATGGTGGACACACCCGTTATCGTACGAATTCCTATGTTTTGGACAGATTCGATGCGTTTCCAATGTGAGGGACTGATAAAAGGTGCCCAAGAGGGGCCAGCATAAGAAAGAATTGGAGAGACGTAGTTTTAGAATGTTGAGTTTCGAAGTTGTTGAGACGGGGCTAGAACGGATAAGTATGGGGTAAAGCATTCCACGTGCGGGAGTTGCCTTTTTGGTGATGTCTT
>NC_042494.1:52773985-52775966 GCF_005508785.2 Acyrthosiphon pisum | reverse complement strand
CAGAGGAAACTCATGGATCAACGTACGACAGGTGCATTGACTGTACATGACCTCAAAGGTTCTAGAGAGTTTTGGATTCGCAAAATTCAGGCTGAAGCTTATCCCTCGGAACTAAAGGCCCTGAATTCAAACTTACCCATTCATCGGTCAAGCTGTCTGTTAAAGCTAAATCCATTTGTAGACGGTATTGGTATTTTGCGTGTGGGAGGCCGCTTAGCGTATGCACCAATACATGACAATACAAAGTTTCCAATTGTATTGCCGCCCTCTTCAATTTTCACAAGATTATATTTCAAATATGAACACCTGAGACTATTACATGTTGGTCCACAAGCATTGCTCTCGCACATACAAGTTAATTACTGGCCCATCCGTGGACGAAGTCTTGCCAGTCGAACCGTGCATCAATGCATTCAATGTTTCCGAACCAATCCAAAATTAATGACGCCTTTCATGGCTCCGCTACCTCGGCAACGTACCACTATTGAAAGACCGTTTTCTCAATGTGGAGTAGATTTCTGCGGTCCAATAATGATTCGAAGTGGTATCCGTCGTGTAAAGACTGAAAAGGCATATATATCGGTATTTGTGTGTTTAGTCACACGTGCAATTCATTTGGAATTAGTGTCATCTTTGACTGCCGATGCGTTTCTAGCCACGATAACTAGATTCATGTCTCGCCGAGGACAATGTAGTAACCTTTTCAGCGATAATGGCACAAATTTTGTTGGTGCGAATCGCAAACTCATGTCTCAGTTTGAGGAAATTGCCAAGACTCATGCAACATCATCATATCTATCTGAAAAATCTATGCAATGGCATTTCATTCCACCCTCGGCACCTCATTTTGGAGGACTGTGGGAAGCTGCGGTTAAGTCTTCTAAACAACTCCTGACAAAAATATCATTAAATGCAACATTTACATTTGAGGAAGCTACAACGTTGCTGTGTGGAATAGAAGGAGTTTTAAATTCTAGACCCATGACTCCGTTATCCAATGACCCATCAGACTATCAAGCGCTAACACCTGCTCATTTTTTGATTGGTGGAGTTATCACATTACCACCTGAAGCAGATTCATCCACAACCCCGATATCCAGACTTAAACGTTTTGCATTGGTACAATCTTGCATTCAACAGTTTTGGAAGAGATGGTCCCGGGAGTACCTTCCTCAATTACAACGCCGAGGTCGCTGGATAAAGGTAACTCGAAATATGAGAGTAGGTGACTTATGTCTTCTCCGACAGGAAAATCTTCCTCCTACAAGATGGGCTCTGGTCAGAGTTCAAGATGTTCATCCTGGTCCTGATGGGACTGTTCGAGTGGTCACTTTACGCAATTCCTCTGGCAACACTTTCAAACGTCCGGTGGTGAAACTTTCTTTGCTACCGATTGAAGAAGATGAGATAGAAGAACCTTAGTCATCATCGAAAATGGATTTCAACCAATGTATTATTATTTTTTTTTTTTATTTTCATTATCATTGATAATATTGCATGTAGCAAAATTATCATTTATTATATTTAGTTATTTTCATTCATATTCAGAAATGTGTCAAAATGATTGTTTGTCATTATAATGTTGAAAGGTAGATCCTTTCAAAGGGGGGTGTATGTTCGCTTCGCAAACAAAATTCAAATGTTTCCCTTTTCGCGCCGGTGCATTATCACGGACCGAACAATATCAGCTGGCTGCAGCGGCAGTCTGATTGTCTGTGTGTGTGTTTATCGCAGACGACAAATCGAGGAGTGCGCGCGTTGTCCCACCGCCGTTGTGTTATCTAACTGATAGCGGACAACGTGTGTATTCCAACAGTCACAATTCGTATTATTAATTTTTCATGCACTTTCAATGTTTTTCTTCGTTTTATTTAAGTTGTGTGACGCTTTCAGTGCCACCGAAGATCTTGTATTTTGTCGTATTAAATGCTTAAGGTGGTACTGATCGCATTTTCGTAAATTATATGTTTTTTCATTGGCT
>NC_042494.1:52771430-52773693 GCF_005508785.2 Acyrthosiphon pisum | reverse complement strand
GAGCTGGTGGCCTATTAGTCGTACGTTCTCGGGAATTGTCACACATTTGAATTGGTTATAATATTGTACTTTTATTGTTAAAATGTGTGCATCTGAGACGGTAGCGTTTGGTTTAAAGCCGCTAATAGACACCAGCTCTACAGGTAATCAGCTGACGAGCTGAAATTAATTTATTATTCAATATTATTTATTATTACTTTATATTATTCAACTGGTGGGTGCCAAATAGGCATTCCACACTTGTATTATTGAAAGCCAAGAGGCTACCTTATATTATTTATTATTATTTGCTGTATAGCATTATTTATTATTATTTGCTGTATAGCATTATTTATTATTATTTGCTGTATAGCATTATTTATTATTATTTGCTGTATAGTATTATTTATTATTATTTGAGCTGTATTATTTAAAGCCAAGTGGCTAGCTTATAATATGTCCTATTAAATTATTATTATACAAAATCAAAATATCTGTCATGACTTATTAATATTTGGGTTATCTATTCTTAATTCCTTTATTATTGATTTAAGGTCGTTGGTGTAATGTTCATATTAAACTAACGCCTTGTCGTGAAGGCACCCTTAACTTTGATGACTATATTTTATTTCAGTTAAGAGCTAAACGCGACAGTGACACAAAAAGTAGACTGTGAACATACAAATGTATACTACTCAAAACACAGCAGAGTATATAGTTATAGATAATAACAAACAGTATTATGCATTCCTGTCACAAGATCAATTAAATCAATGTAAGGGAGGGAAACATGGGTATCTGTGTGAATTAACAATACCGATACTAACCAATACTAACGATTGTGAATTCTTGATGTTTACGCAGAGTGAGGCTCCAAAAACGTGTCAAGTAAAAGTGGTAAGGATATTTAGGGAAATCTGGCACAAATTAAGTCAAACTAACACATGGTTGTATGCAACACATGAGCCTAAAAAATTAGTTATTAATTGTCAGGAGAACATTTCAGAGATAATAATCGAGAGGACAGGGCTACTTAAATTAGATCCACAATGTAAGATTCATACGAAAAACGCAGTTATTTTTGCTACTCAGTGTAAAAACAAAAATGTAACTACCGATTTTATACCAACATTTAATTTACCGGACCAAATTCAGTTAAATTTAAGGGACAATGTGAAGATGTGGAATTACAGTATTACCAATGAAAAAGTACCCCAATATTTTTCAGATTTAAAGGATAGTGCCAAAGCTCTGGAAACGATAGACCAGGAAATTACAGAGAATTTAAACACGAATTCACAAAAACAAACCAATTTGACCCACTCTTTTAGTATTGGGAGCATAGGAATAATAATCATAATCGCGATGGTATGGAAACTATGGCGGGGGTGGAGAAAAAGTAGTAAAACCAATAAAAAAAAAGAATTTTCGGTAACCTATCAGATTCACTCACCGGAAAATCCTATACTGAACAATACGAAGTAGTAAAGTAGTAAGAATGAAAAAATAAATTGTATATAGAATAATATTTCATGTATTATATAACATAAATTATGTTTGAGTTGCAGGAAAAATACGAAAAATATATATATATAAAAAAAAATGTATTAAAACAAATATGTATTAATTATAAGTGGAATCATGAGAAAAAAAAAATAATAAAAAAATGTATTAGTTTTAATATTAGAAAATAAGGAAATGAAAAATATGTTTTATTTAAAATATTATTAAAAAAAAATGTAATATATAAGTTATAATATTAGAAAATAATGAAATATGTTGAAAAGTGTTAATGTAAAAAAAAAAAAAAGAAAAAAAAAAGACAATAATGATTATCATGTCTCATGTATAACATAAACTATGTTTCATTTGTAAGAAAATATAAATAAATAATATATTAATGTTGAATGCATATGTGAAAATTATGTTCTTGTATATAGGTATGAGAAAATAAGGTATTTAATATAAGATGATATGTGAAACAAAATTAATATAATAACGTTGATTAAATAGTAAAAACAATGTATTTGTGATAAGGGGATATAATTAGGTGACAAAATATGTAAAAATGATTAGTTAAGGTGAATATATATAATATGTTATATTGTTTAAAAATGTATTATAGTTGTTGAGACAATGTACCAGGTACCTACGCCAGAACCATGCAACCTTCCAAGTACCACAACATAATATACAATCATATCATTGGTCAACTACAGGCAGCGGAAATAAATAAATCTCAATGGATATGGATTCCAGGCAAAGGAGTCATTATGGTATGATG
>NC_042494.1:52769203-52770520 GCF_005508785.2 Acyrthosiphon pisum | reverse complement strand
ATTTTTTGACATTTTCCATCCGCTTTTAACCAAGCGTTTGTATGATTTTACCAACGTGCTTTGGCTTCCTCAGTCGTCTCTGTTTCCGACGACTTCTTTATAGGTAATCCTGGTTTAGTCCATTCACCTGAAACTATATCACCTACTTCTAAGGCATTAAGTATGACCTTCATCTGGAACTTCCATAACGGCCAGTTTTCCGCACATAATTTTGTTATCTTCACCGAGTCTTCCATGATCGATGGCTTCCGTATACTTGACCTGTATAACAATTTACCAACAAAATTTTACCTATGTACACTGATCCGCCGTTTTCCGAAATCCAGGGTATCTCCGACTGGTTGTAGTTTTCTGCGTTAATACACTTATAAAAACACTTCGACTGGGCTAGTGACTGTGTATCTGGGTATCTGGGTATCTGGGTATCTGGGCCCATAACCTGTTGAAAGTGCAGCTCGACAGACTAACCGTTTTAGTATTAATATAAATGAATAACACGACAATATGATTATGTATAAGTATAATATATAATAACGTACAACTGGACAATTTAACGTGACGTGTGTACACTGTACACACACACCGTATACGCACTGTACGACGGTGGCCGTTTAAAGCATTTATATTAAGCATTTAAAAAAAATTTAATTAATTGTTATAGATGGAAATTCAGTGAAGCTACCATTAGATTACATACAAATGACAACCATCCGCTTAATACCAGTCTTAATCAAACAATACAGTCAATATTCGATACTATGCTAAGAGATCCCAAGCGTGAAACTCGCAAAAGCAAGACACCAATTTGATTATTATATGCAAAAAATAAATTTATTTAATAAACAAAACAATATTATATTATATTATACGATGTGTTTCTAATATAGTAATATCATAAAAAAACATTGATAACAATATTCACTGAGAATATAATAATCATAATATTATGCTACGATAATATACAGCTGATTACCAGATGAAACTATTATTTTTTTTTTGCTGCATGTGATAAGATTATTCTAATGATTATGGTTGTAGATAACGACGAAGGTAAACACGTCGTGTTGTAGGTATATGTATAATAAATAATATCTTAACCCATGATGTTTATACCGTATTTATGATTAGATAATATAATATGAAAATATAATATTATGTACTTTCTATCAAATAAAAACGTAATTAATTAGTGCTAGGAATTCAATACTTCTGTCAAATCGTAAGATCAAACACTAACTGAATCAAATAACGCAGACTATAATTATTACTATTCTTAATGATCCGAGGTAACGTTCAATTAAATAAAAAATAAAAAAT
>NC_042494.1:52753577-52769153 GCF_005508785.2 Acyrthosiphon pisum | reverse complement strand
AACTCCGGTGTGTTAAATAGTACCAATTTTTGACTATAGGCGGCGCAACACTTTGAGATTTACACGGGTTTATGATGTTTAACCATGCAAAAAAAGTATAAGCGCTATAAAAGCATCCAACTGATATTATTCAATATTTTACACGTCTAAGTCAGGGGACGCTACTATTGACTCCATACGTATTACAATATTAAAATACATAAAAACAATTTATATGGTAACTATATTTTCTAAACGTAGGAAAACACCAGGCACCTATAAAACCACATACCAACAATATTAACATATATTGAAAATTATACTTAATAAACTCCAAATAAAATAGTATACAACTATTGAAGTACCTTGTGAATTCCATGAACTAAAAACCTACAGTTTGTATTTGTATTTGTTAATTATTTCATAACATAACTCGTAAGGATATGAATAAGGAAGTAAAAAAACAGTGAAATTCTTAATTCTAATGAAATCAGGAATTCCATATAATATATCCGTAATCCGTTCACACTATGATATTTTTGGCGATATTTATTATGTTAGAAAAAATTATCCAACCAAAGATTCCAAGTGATGTCTGACAGGAACGAAGAAGTGTGCATCTTAGTGACTTCCTTATTTACACACCTACGTGTTATGTTACCTATGAATTAAATCTAAAAAAATCTTATTTTAAGCCCGGAGTTCATAAGGTACATTAGATTCAAAGTGTGTAAATCTCATTAAAATAACATAAATCCGTCGTGTCTCTGTGACATCTGACTAGGACGAGGAATTTTGTACTTTTATGACTTCCTTCTTTACACACCTATTTATAAAGTAATTAATTGATTTTAAAATAATCGTATTTTAAGACCGGAGTTCATAAGGTACATTAGACTCAAAGTGTGTAAATCAAAATAAAATTAGACAAATACAAAATGCTTCTGTGATATCTGACTAGGACCAAGGATTTTGTACCTTTATGACTTCCTTATTTACACACCTATGTATAATGTAATTAATTCATATTAAAATTATTGCAATTGAAGCCTGGAGTTCATAAGGTACATTAGATTCAAAGTGTGTAAATCTCTTTAAAATAACATAAATCCGTCGTGTCTCTGTGACATCTGACTAGGACGGGGAATTTTGTACTTTTATGACTTCCTTCTTTACACTCCTATGTATAAAGTAATTAATTGATTTTAAAATAATCGTATTTTAAGACCGGAATTCATAAGGTACATTAGATTCAAAGTGTGTAAATCAAAATAAAATTAGACAAATACAAAATGCTTCTGTGACATCTGACTAGGACCAAGGGATTTTGTACCTTTATGACTTCCTTATTTACGCACCTATGTATAATGTAATTAATTCATATTAAAATTATTGCAATTGAAGCACGGAGTTCATAAGGTACATTAAATTCAAAGTGTGTAAATCTAAATAAAATTAGATAATAAAAATGCTTCTGTGACATCTGACTTGGAAGAGGAATTTTGTACTTTTATGACTTCCTTATTTACACACCTATGTATAATATTATGAATTAATTTTAAAATAATCGTATTTTAAGACCGGAGTTCATAAGGTACATTAGATTCAAAGTGTGTAAATCAAAATAAAATTAGACAAATACAAAATGCTTCTGTGACATCTGACTATGACCAAGGATTTTGTACCTTTATGACTTCCTTATTTACACACCTATGTATAATGTAATTAATTCATATTAAAATTATTGCGATTGAAGCCTGGAGTTCATAAGGTACATTAGATTCAAAGTGTGTAAATCTCTTTAAAATAACATAAATCCGTCGTGTCTCTGTGACATCTGACTAGAACGAGGAATTTTGTACTTTTATGACTTCCTTCTTTACACACCTATTTATAAAGTAATTAATTGATTTTAAAATAATCGTATTTTAAGACCGGAGTTCATAAGGTACATTAGATTCAAAGTGTGTAAATCAAAATAAAATTAGACAAATACAAAATGCTTCTGTGACATCTGACTAGGACCAAGGGATTTTGTACCTTTATGACTTCCTTAATTACGCACCTATGTATAATGTAATTAATTCATATTAAAATTATTGCAATTGAAGCCTGGAGTTCATAAGGTACATTAGATTCAAAGTGTGTAAATCTCTTTAAAATAACATAAATCCGTAGTGTCTCTGTGACATCTGACTAGGACGAGGAATTTTGTACTTTTATGACTTCCTTCTTTACACACCTATTTATAAAGTAATTAATTGATTTTAAAATATTCGTATTTTAAGACCGGAGTTCATAAAGTACATTAGATTCAAAGTGTGTAAATCAAAATAAAATTAGACAAATACAAAATGCTTCTGTGACATCTGACTAGGACCAAGGGATTTTGTACCTTTATGACTTCCTTATTTACGCACCTATGTATAATGTAATTAATTCATATTAAAATTATTGCAATTGAAGCCTGGAGTTCATAAGGTACATTAGATTCAAAGTGTGTAAATCTCTTTAAAATAACATAAATCCGTAGTGTCTCTGTGACATCTGACTAGGACGAGGAATTTTGTACTTTTATGACTTCCTTCTTTACACACCTATTTATAAAGTAATTAATTGATTTTAAAATATTCGTATTTTAAGACCGGAGTTCATAAAGTACATTAGATTCAAAGTGTGTAAATCAAAATAAAATTAGACAAATACAAAATGCTTCTGTGACATCTGACTAGGACCAAGGGATTTTGTACCTTTATGACTTCCTTATTTACGCACCTATGTATAATGTAATTAATTCATATTAAAATTATTGCAATTGAAGCACGGAGTTCATAAGGTACATTAAATTCAAAGTGTGTAAATCTAAATAAAATTAGATAATAAAAATGCTTCTGTGACATCTGACTTGGAAGAGGAATTTTGTACTTTTATGACTTCCTTATTTACACACCTATGTATAATATTATGAATTAATTTTAAAATAATCGTATTTTAAGACCGGAGTTTATAAGGTACATTAGATTCAAAGTGTGTAAATCAAAATAAAATTAGACAAATACAAAATGCTTCTGTGACATCTGACTAGGACCAAGGGATTTTGTACCTTTATGACTTCCTTATTTACACACCTATGTATAATGTAATTAATTCATATTAAAATTATTGCGATTGAAGCCTGGAGTTCATAAGGTACATTAGATTCAAAGTGTGTAAATCTCTTTAAAATAACATAAATCCGTCGTGTCTCTGTGACATCTGACTAGAACGAGGAATTTTGTACTTTTATGACTTCCTTCTTTACACACCTATTTATAAAGTAATTAATTGATTTTAAAATAATCGTATTTTAAGACCGGAGTTCATAAGGTACATTAGATTCAAAGTGTGTAAATCAAAATAAAATTAGACAAATACAAAATGCTTCTGTGACATCTTACTAGGACCTAGGGATTTTGTACCTTTATGGCTTCCTTATTTACGCACCTATGTATAATGTGATTAATTCATATTAAAATTATTGCAATTGAAGCCTGGAGTTCATAAGGTACATTAGATTCAAAGTGTGTAAATCTCTTTAAAATAACATAAATCCGTCGTGTCTCTGTGACATCTGACTAGGACGAGGAATTTTGTACTTTTATGACTTCCTTCTTTACACACCTATGTATAAAGTAATTAATTGATTTTAAAATAATCGTATTTTAAGACCGGAGTTCATAAGGTACATTAGACTCAAAGTGTGTAAATCAAAATAAAATTAGACAAATACAAAATGCTTCTGTGACATCTGACTAGGACCAAGGGATTTTGTACCTTTATGACTTCCTTAATTACACACCTATGTATAATGTAATTAATTCATATTAAAATTATTGCGATTGAAGCCTGGAGTTCATAAGGTACATTAGATTCAAAGTGTGTAAATCTCTTTAAAATAACATAAATCCGTAGTGTCTCTGTGACATCTGACTAGGACGAGGAATTTTGTACTTTTATGACTTTCTTCTTTACACACCTATTTATAAAGTAATTAATTGATTTTAAAATATTCGTATTTTAAGACCGGAGTTCATAAGGTACATTAGATTCAAAGTGTGTAAATCAAAATAAAATTAGACAAATACAAAATGCTTCTGTGACATCTGACTAGGACCAAGGGATTTTGTACCTTTATGACTTCCTTATTTACGCACCTATGTATAATGTAATTAATTCATATTAAAATTATTGCAATTGAAGCACGGAGTTCATAAGGTACATTAAATTCAAAGTGTGTAAATCTAAATAAAATTGGATAATAAAAATGCTTCTGTGACATCTGACTTGGAAGAGGAATTTTGTACTTTTATGACTTCCTTATTTACACACCTATGTATAATATTATGAATTAATTTTAAAATAATCGTATTTTAAGACCGGAGTTCATAAGGTACATTAGATTCAAAGTGTGTAAATCAAAATAAAATTAGACAAATACAAAATGCTTCTGTGACATCTGACTATGACCAAGGATTTTGTACCTTTATGACTTCCTTATTTACACACCTATGTATAATGTAATTAATTCATATTAAAATTATTGCGATTGAAGCCTGGAGTTCATAAGGTACATTAGATTCAAAGTGTGTAAATCTCTTTAAAATAACATAAATCCGTCGTGTCTCTGTGACATCTGACTAGAACGAGGAATTTTGTACTTTTATGACTTCCTTATTTACACACCGACGTTAAATATAATTAATTGATTTTAAAATAATTGTAACTGAAGCCCGGAGTTCATAAGGTACATTAGATTTAAAGTGTGTAAATCAAAATAAAATTAGACAAATACAAAATGCTTCTGTGACATCTGACTAGGCCGAGGGATTTCGAACCTTTATGACTTCCTTATTTACGCACCTATGTATAATGTTAGCTATGAATTCATATTAAAATTATTGCAATTGAAGCCCGGAGTTCATAAGGTACATTAGATTCAAAGTGTGTAAATCAAAATAAAATTAGACAAATACAAAATGCTTCTATGACATCTGACTAGGACCAAGGGATTTTGTACCTTTATGACTTCCTTAATTACACGCCTATGTATAAAGTAATTCATTGATTTTAAAATAATTGTAATTGAAGCCCGGAGTTCATAAGGTACATTAAATTCAAAGTGTGTAAATCTAAATAAAATTAAATAATAAAAAATGCTTCTGTGACATCTGACTTGGAAGAGGAATTTTGTACTTTTATGACTTCCTTATTTACACACCTATGTATTATATTATGAATTAATTTTAAAATAATCGTATTTTAAGACCGGAGTTCATAAGGTACGCTATATTGAAAGTGTGTAAATATTATATAAAAATCTTCTAACCAACGATGCTTCTGTGATATCTGACCAGGCCGAGGAATTTCTACACCTTTACGACTTCCTTCTTTACACACCTATGTAAAATATAATAAATTGATTTTAAAATTATTGTAATTGAAGCCCGGATTTCATAAGGTACATTAGATTCAAAGTGTGTAAATATTATAAAAAAGTATTCAATCTCAGGCTACCTCAGGCTCTCAGAAAAGGAACATGTGAGTATGGCGAGGATTTTTGAACCTTTATGACTTCCACTTTTACACACGATGTGTAAATCTTGATGGTTGGGTTGAGCGAATTTCTCGTTTCGATCCTATAATAATTTATGGTACAAATAATATCGATCATATACTTATTTATTATAATATTAAATGAAATGCTTGTCTGATAGTATTTAGTTGGTGGGAGTCGCGGGTATCGACTGACCCGTGATTATTATTTTTTATTGTTTTTTCATTGGCTTAATTTTTGAGCAAGCGACGTTTCCCAAATAATTTTTTTTTTTTTACACTTTTATATTTTAGCGATCTACATCATTTCGATAGTCTAGACTTCGTCTCACTTGTTTCTCGTCCGCTGTTCGTAAATATTATGTCTGCTGGTGATGATTTACGTATGGTTACGATTTAATTTTTCTCGTTACTGTTTTCTGTTATATTAACTGATTACCTGTGTTGTGTTAATGTTTAATTCTATTATTCATATTTTTGTTTTCTATGTATAATAATTATCAATTAATATATTTAGTTACTTATATTTAATATTTTAATGTTGTTATACTAATTTCCACGATTAAAATGAAAACCAGATTCAAGAAAAGTGCTGTTATTGACGGTAAGTGTTTTAGTAATTATGAAGTAATTTTATTGAAGTAGGACACTAATATCATAAGATAGGTAGGTACCTTGTTATTCTTTTTCCATGTAAATATAAATGTGTACATTTTTGTTAGCTAATCATAGACAGCAACAAATTATAAGTTTTCTACCATTTAAGATTTGATTTAAAAAGTGTTTACTGCAAATTTTATTTTATACATTTTTCTTAATAATATGCATGATTGGCTAATTCGTTTTTGTCTTTTCTACGTAACATACATTAACGTATATTTTTATAAAGGTAGTATATTTATCACAGTATAATATAATTTAGGTATAATAACTAGTAGGTTAGATTATAACTGGTAGTATACTACCTATATATTAAAACTGGGTGACCCATTGAACATAAGATCCTTATTATTTCAAAAACTATTAACTTTTTTTAAAACATTATTTATATATGGGGGGGGGGGGGGGGTAAAGTTGATATCTTGGTTTTTCTAATAGCCAACAAAGTGAAGATTTTTTTCAATGGTTGACTAATTAATAGTTGTATGGGACCTAAGGAATTTCATTTTCATTTTCACTTTATGAATATTTGTGCATGAATAGCCGCAAAAAAACAATTTCATAATATTATGTAGGAGTAGGACTGTTTCGGCTAGTATAGACATATGCCCTTTACTATTACTGTCTTTGTCCAAGTATTATTAAGAAGTACGTCGTAGTACCCGAATTTGTTGTCTCCGTCTTACTATAGATACGATTTCCTAGACACGATGGATCGCCGCCACTAACGCAGCGCGACTCTTTATCTTATTATCTTATCGCATTTGTAGTAGATTAGTAAATAGTAGTAACAGTAGTAAAAGTAGTAACAGTAATATTTATTCTCTAGTAAAAAAATATACCAACGACGGTGGGTGTTTGTGTTTTTATTTTTCTATAGCCCATTTATATTGTGTCTAGATATTTTATAAATGTTTTAGATCACAAAATAGTTATTATTTTACTCGAATATTTAACTTCGGATGACAAAAGTTTCCTACATGTTTAGTTAATTGTTTACTATCATATTATGTTTTTTTATTATTGTACCTACAGTATTAAACTCGAAATCGTATTACCTCGAACTTATATATAAATATGTACATAGGTACATATGCCCTACATAACCCCCCCCCCCCTCTGCTATTTGCGGTATAATATAATATAATACCCAAAATGTACGACTAGCAGTTCCAATTTTGTTTATTATTATTTTAAATACCTATTAGAGTATGAATTGACTATTGCCCTATTATCAAACTTAAAATTAAAAACATTTTCTGTTTCTCTTTCTTATGATATTTTAATTTTTAAGTGAGTTAATTGTAGGTACCTATTTAAAATATTAATATTTTAAATTCTAATGATTCACTTAAAAATTAAAAATATCTTAAAAACCCAACGAGAGAACACAGATAATGCTCTTACATTTATGTTTGATAATAGGAAAATTCTCTTCAATATTTAAGGTACCAATAAAAAATTGGGATTTCTGTTATTAATTTTGGTATATTATGCGTTAGTAAGACGAAGACAACACAATACGATGATTTATTAAATAATAATTTAATTTCGGCACTCTCACGTACTTTCATGTACTGCCACTTCCAAAGTATTTTCTACTTCCGCTAATGATTTACCCCCCTAATAATATTCATCATACAATTCTTAATATTAAAAAGTTGAAAAAAAGAAAAATTTCTCTACAAAATATATTTATTTATCGTTATCATTATTTAAATTATTTAATTTTCTTTAATTAATAACATACTTTTAATTATTTATTCAAAATTAGGATATTTTTTGGGGTACTTCGGTATTAAAAAATATATTTTTGGATCAGAAGTTTATTAGTTAAATATAAGTGTTTAAAATTTAGATGTGAGGTGTTAAATTAATAATTGTTGGTCCACTGATTGTTCACTATAACTATAAATACTTATAAAGTTATAACTAATAAGTATAATTACATGTAGAAAATCTGATTTTTGTAGATCGGAATACTCCGAATAATATTCTGCTTCGGAATATTAAATTAAAAATGTATGTTGTTGTCATTCAAAACATTTAAAAACTTAAAAATTACAACTACCTAAAAAAATGTACAACATTTTTTTCAAATATTTTCGTTTGTAATGACTCAAAATTATGTAAAATAAATAATTTTAAAAAAAATAACGGACCACTACTATGTGATTAATATTGCTATTAAAGTAATTTATTTTACTAATAGTAATATAGTTATTATAATAAGTAGGTTACCTATGAAGTTGAATTAATCATTGCCAAAAATAATGCCTTTAAAAATGTTATTGTATAATATGTATAAACTATAAATTATAATGATATTCTTTAAAAATGTCAAGTACCCCGAATAATATTTTTTAATTAGAACAAAATAGGTAGGTAACTAAAATAATTCCTTCGTTTAAATATGTAATTTCGTCCAATTTTATCATAAATTATCTAAAAAAATTGTTTATGTATTTTATAGATTTTTTGGATACAGTTTGAACTATTTACGAAAATTTTGTTAAAAATGTTCAATTCTTGGCTATAAAAATTGAACATTTTATAAAGTTTATAAGTACTAAATAATTTCCAAATTTTCGTGATTTCAATGAATTTTTATACAATTTCATCAACTTTAAATGCCTATCAAACAAAATCTTCTCTATGTATCTTTAATATTTGTTGAACTTGTTTTATAACAACTTATGAGGAACCTTACATTACATTTTCAAGCTTTTTGAAACAAAATTTTTTTAATTACCTAAAATGTTTTTAGTGAAACTAACTGTAAATTTTATCAAAAAAAAACTTTTAAAACAAGCTGGCTTTTTTTTTTGATTTTTGTTCTGATGGTTCATTTAATTATTTCCCTTCTATAAAAATAAATTTACTTGCCCTTATAGTTTATACTGACCATATTTTTTCTAGTAGGTACCTAAATTATGACATTTAAATGTAAAATATAAATTAATATAACAATGTACCTATTAATCATTAATAATTACCTGATTTAATGTTCCAAAAAACTCTTATTTAAATCGAAAAATCAAACACTAACACTAGCATTAAAAAACAATTTAATTTTATATAGGTAATATAAATATGTAATGAAAGATACTCCAGTCTTTAGAAATAATTTAGAAATTAATATGCGTACATTTTATTTCATAGAATGGAGTGCTGTACAGTTTGTTGAAGATAACATACTATACATGTGTCAATCTAAAGATTTAGACAAGAATGTAAAAATTGGTCAATCCTATATGGTTAAATGGAAAGACAGAAGGAAGTATCTTGCCAAAGTGCTAAAAAAAGGAAGTATGTTTTTGCTTTTCATATTAATAATAATAATTATTACAATTTCTTTTAGCATTTAGGGAATATAAAATAACAATTTATTTTTTAAATCCACCAATTCATTTTATATTTATACCATGACTTTCCCACCTCGTATTCTCTATCTTAAACTTGAATAAAATTTTCAAAAATATAACTATACTTATTTTTATAATATTATCTATGTCTTTGTTATAAATAAGAAACGCATACCTATGTAAAAAAAAAAATATATCACACAAATAATATAATAAATATTTTTATAATTAAAAATATATAATATAATTATATTATATTTAGCGTAGGAATATCAGCTATATGTAAAATTAAATAATAATTTTTTTTAGCTACTTAAACTCCTTGCTCTCAACACAAGCTTTTGCTTTATAGAGAGCAGGTATCTACTTATAATCCATATAATTTCTATTGTAGGTATATATTATAGTTGAAATATTATATTAAATAATTAAATTTAAAAAAAGGTGTAGGTATTATATATCAATTTGACAGTGAAAATATTAATAGAATAAAAAATAAAACTGTGATTAAAATTGTATAAGCAACTACTTATGTTCCTAGTAAATAGTAATTATAATAAATACTGCCTAATTGCTTTAAAACATTTACCCATTAGATAGGTCCATGTACTTAAAATATGTATAAAACGTTTACTCGAACGTTTATTAATACATACAATTATTACGATTATAATTTTACATTATAGAAAAATCTGTGATTGAAACATTTTTGCAAAATCAAATGAAAAATAACCCAAATTCAAAAACTGTAGAAAGTGTTTCCAAAGGTATACTATACTAATTTTTTTTTTTTAAACTATTTTCTACCTTGTCTATATATTAAATAAACTAAATTCTAGATACAGATTTATATTATTTGTTATTCATTATATTTAAAATATATTATAGGTATATTATAAACTATTTAACTTAATAACTTGCTAAAATATATTTTGAATAATTTATTTTTTTTAGATATTAGTAAAACTATAACGACCAGTGAATGTATAATAGTTGCTGATGAGAAAACTCCTCCTATCAATATTACATTACCAACTATTAATGCATCTGAAGTTAATAATACAATTAACAATGATGATTCTCCTGTTGCTAATGGCTCTGATTTGACTAATAATGCACTTATTTCTGAAGGTATATATATAATATATGGTTGTTTAAATATTTGTCTATTTTTACCTGCACTTGCATATTTTAAATATATTTTGCAGAATAGGTAATAATTAACAATGAATAATTGTTGCATTTATTAGATATTCTTATATGGATAATAAAATCTGTTGATATTTTTATTTTTTAGAAGGTTTTGACAATTTAATTAAAAATATAAGTATAATAGTTTCTGATGAGAATCCTCCTACAGCCAGTATAGTAACGTTTATTAACAAATTTAAAATAAATAGTGAAATTGGCAATGATGAGTCTTCTGTTCATGAAATGTTCGATTTGATTAATGTACCTTTTTCAGAAGGTATTAAATAGATAGTTGTTTAAAATTTAAAATATTTTTCTATTTGTACCTGTAGACATTAGCATATTTGAAATTTAATTTGGAGAATAACAATTAACAATGAATACTTATATGTATATTTATTGGATATTATTTTATGTTTATTGAAATCCAATGATTTTTTTTTTTAGAAATTTGTGAACATATAATCAACAATAAAAATGTGATAGTTTCTAATGAAAATATTCCAGACAGTTTATCTACGTTAATTAACGAATTTGATAAAAATGATGTATTTGACAATTATGAGTCTTCTGTTACTGAATGTTCGATTTGGCTAATGTACCTTTATCTTGTAAGGTATACAATACATGGTTATTTAAACATTTGTCTATTTGTAGATGTAGTCTGTAGGTATTTGCATACCTATTTTAAATATATTTTGCAGAATATGACCTAACTGTATTTGTTACATACTCTTTTATGTACTTTAAAATCTGATGTTATTTTTTAGAAACTTGTGAAAATTTAATTAACAGTAAAAGAATAATTCTTTCTGATGAGAAAACTCATACAACCAGTACGTTACCACTAACTAATTCATTTGAAGTAAATAATGCAATTGACAATGATAATTCTACTAAAACGTCTGATTTAGTTAACGCATCTCTTTCTGAAGGTATAAAATACATTGTTGTTTAAATATTTTTCTATTTGCACCTATAGACATTAGCATATTTGAAATTTAATTTGGAGGATAACAATTAACAATGAATACTTATATGTATATTTATTGGATATTATTTTATGTTTATTGAAATCCAATGATTTTTTTTTTTAGAAATTTGTGAACATATAATCAACAATAAAAATGTGATAGTTTCTAATGAAAATATTCCAGACAGTTTATCTACGTTAATTAACGAATTTGATAAAAATGATGTATTTGACAATGATGAGTCTTCTGTTACTGAAATGTTCGATTTGGCTAATGTACCTTTATCTGAAGGTATATAATACATGGTTGTTTAAACATTTGTCTATTTGTAGTTGTAGTCTGTAGGTATTTGCATACCTATTTTAAATATATTTTGCAGAATATGACCTAACTGTATTTATTACATACTCTTTTATGTACTTTAAAATCTGATGTTATTTTTTAGAAACTTGTGAAAATTTAATTAACGGTAAAAGAATAATTCTTTCTGATGAGAAAACTCATACAACCAGTACGTTACCACTAACTAATTCATTTGAAGTAAATAATGCAATTGACAATGATAATTCTACTAAAACGTCTGATTTAGTTAACGCATCTCTTTCTGAAGGTATAAAATACATTGTTGTTTAAATATTTTTCTATTTGCACCTGTAGACATTAGCATATTTGAAATTTAATTTGGAGTATAACAATTAACAATGAATACTTATATGTATATTTATTAGATATTATTTTATGTTTTAGATATTTTTGATCGTTTGATTAACAGTAAAGATATGAACGTTTGTGGTGAGAAAATTCCTCCAACCTGTACATTAACGACTAATAATGAAATTGACAATCATGATTCTCATGGCGTTAAAACATCTGATTTGGCTAACGCACTTTTTTCTGAAGGTATAAAATATATTGTTGTTTAAATATTTTTTTTGTTGTACCTGCACTTGCATATTTTAAATGTATTCTGCAGAATAGGTAATAATTAATAATAAATACTTTTATGTATTTATTAGATATTTTTTTATGTGCCTATATTAAAAATATAAAAATCTGTTAATTTTTTTAAACAATTAATTAACAGTAAATGTATGGACGATACATAAAGTTAATTTAAAGTTTAACTATATTAACATATTTAAAAAAAAATATTTAAAAATATTTTAATAAAATAAACATTTGTTTAAAAAACTATGATAAATAACAGTATTATTTTATTTTTAGAAAAAGAACATGTTGAGATGTCAGTGATTTCTAAACAATCATCTAGATCTGCAAAGAGATATCACGGTCTACAAGTATCTAAAAATTCAGACATAACTGACACACGCGATATTCCTCAATATGAAGAATTATCTTCTGATGAATTCTACAGTAGCCCTGGATATATACCAAATTTTGCAAATAATATTGATTCTGAATCTGAAGTAAGCGACATTGATGATTCAACTCAAACTTCACTTCAATTGAACACCGAACAAATTGAAGAAATTGAAAATAATGAGACATTATTAAATGTTCAACGTGCAAAAAAAAAACCTACAGACCAGAATAAATTAGTAAGAGATAAAAGGGTATACTGTCTATATTGTGAACTTCTTGTTTCAAATTTTCCTCGGCACTTAGAACGCCAACATGCTCTAGAAGAAGATGTAAGATCATTCATTACCCAACCAAAAAAATCTCAAGAGAGATTAAAATGTCTTGAGCTAATTAAAAATAAGGGCAATCTTTACTACAACAGAAAGGTTTTGGAACAAAAACAGGGATCTATTATTGTTGGCAGACGCCCAAAATACCATGATAAGGTTGACACAAACGATTACTTACCCTGTAAGTACTGTTTCAAATTTTTCAAAAAAAAGAAACTCTATCGTCATGCAAACAGGTGTCTATTTCAAGAATCACTATGTTCAGAAACTACAGGTCTACCCAAAAAAAGAAATAAAATAATGCAAAGTGCAATGTTATTGCAAACCACTAATGATTTTAAAAAATTGCACGAAGAAGTATTTAGTAGCATGAAATCTGATGAAGTATCATTTGTAGCTCAAAAGGATAACCTTATATGCTCATTTGGCGCTAGGCTTTTGCAAAATCATCGACAACAACATTTAATGGGTTATATTTCACAACGGATGAGACAATTGAGCAAATTTTTAATAGTCTTAAGGTCAATGGTGCCAGATTTGACTAATTTCAAGGATTTTTTTGAGCCCAAATATTATAAAACTGTAGTGGACGCAGCAAACCAACTAAGTGGATACGATGAAAAAAAAAATACATATTTATATCCATCTGTAGCAATGAAAATTGGACATTCAATACTTCAATGTGCAGATATTTTAGAGAGCCAGATAATTATTGAAGATTCAAATCAAGAAAAATTACAAAAAGTTAAAAATTTTTATCAAATTTTTCAAAAAGAATGAAAGTATTCTGTGTCATCTAATGCTGGCCAAGATTTGAACAAAAAAAAGTTTAATAAATCAGTCACACTTCCAGATGCTAAAGATATAACTATTTTACATACATTTATTTCCAATCAACTATCTACTGGAGTTAATTTAATAAAAAATGGAGAAGTAAATCAAAATACTTACAAAATGGTATGTCAAGCATTACTTACAAAGATTATTTTATTAAACCGACGTAGATCTGGAGAAGTTCAAAGAATTAAATTACAGGATTATTTAAACCGTAGTAAAACAAAAATGCAAGAAGAAATCCATAGATCTTTAACAGACGTAGAAGCTAAACTATCAGAATATTTTGTCAGATTTGTAATCCGTGGCAAAAGAGGTAGAGGTGTTCCAGTGTTATTGACATCAGATATGAAGGAATCCTTGGATCTCTTGATTCAAATAAGAAATGAATGCAATATTTTGGAATCAAATGAACACATTTTTGCCATACCATTTACCGTAGTAGGAGTTTATCGTGGATCGGACTGTTTACGTAAAGCTGCAATTGAATGCAAAGCATCTTCACCAGACCTTTTAACATCTACTAAATTAAGGAAACACATTGCAACTATGTCTCAACTATTAAATCTTACATCAAACGATAAGGAACAACTGGCTAATTTTATGGGCCATGATTTAGCTATACACAATGACTATTATAAGCTACCAGATGAAACTTTACAAATTAGTCGAATCAGCAAAATATTATTAGCGATGGAGTCTGGAAAAGTGCATGAACTACGAGGTAAAACATTAGAAGAATTTGATGATTATATAATGCCAAATGATACAGAAGATGAGGATGAAAAAGATGAAAGTGGTAGGTATTAGTGTATTGCACTATATTATTATTTATTAATTAAATTAATATAATTTATATTATAAATTATGATATATGTATAGTAAATAATATTTCAATTGTTTGAATTGTTCACAGAAGGAAACAACGATGATTCAATTTCCAAAGAAAGTAGTTTGACTAATCAATGTGACAATGAATCTTATTATGTACCACCTACAACAGTTGAAGACACAAAACAAGGGAAAAAGTTAATTAAAAGGCTAAATTCAAATGGTAGTGTATTTATTTTGGATATAATAACTGTCATAAATATATAGTTAATTAAATATATTTAATATATTTTTAATGTTTACAGGAAAATGTAATGGAGAATCATGTGATAGTGATGATTCATTTGAACCAGACAATAAAAAGATAAAAGTGGTAACTAAGTCTAATAGAGGTGATTATGTAAAATGGAGTGAATCAGAAATTAATGCTGTCAAACGTGCAATGGGAAAATTTATAGCATTACATAAGATACCACAGCAGCATGACTGCTTATTGGC
>NC_042494.1:52746439-52753477 GCF_005508785.2 Acyrthosiphon pisum | reverse complement strand
TTAGGTAAAAAAATTACAAGAGATGAGAGGTAATGATTTGTGTATGGTAACTAAATGCATAATGGATACATTAATCACTGATCATTTTGGTAAACAAATTTCACTTACCGGTCGTGGTTCAAATAATAAAAAAAGATGATAAAATTGCTCTAAAATGTACTACATTATATAAATTAGTAATGAGTAAGTTGATTATTAAAACATTTTATTAGTATTGCTGCATTAGTAAATATAAACTATTATTATTGGGTATATTGTTAAGTTAGGCTCTAGCGTACTTCCCTGCAATGTGCACAAGATATAAATTAAATTGAAAAGAAATATGGCTCCGATAACTTAATAATAATTATCATGTTAGTAGTGGCGCGACTAGGATTTTTTTTTTGAGGGGGTCGTCTGCTCAGTGTCTTATTTACTATTTTTTTTAAAGAAAAATTCAATGACTGAACATTTCAAATGGTTATATTATATTTAAATATTATGTATTATATTATCTATTTTACCCACCTTCCCCTTAAAATATTTCTGAATACACCTCTGGGCTCTGGTTTTTGCCAATCATACAATAATGTATGAATTTTTTTGTTGTACTTCTTTATGGGTAATATAGTTGTTAGTATTAATATTTTATAATATAGACATTTAAAAAAATACATTCTTTTACTAAATGTTATATGAATTATATGATTACAGTTCTATTTTATAAACTTCTAAATAGGAAATTGTTTTCAATGTTCATTCCAAATAACATTTATTGCTATTGAAATCTTTATTTTTCTATATTATAGTTATTACCACTCGAATATCATTTTCAGGTGTTATTTTAAAAATACACCAGCAATCAAATACAGTTCAAATAAACAAAGCAATAACTGGATGGCTGAAGCATTGCAAAGAGCGTTGGGAGCGGCAATTAATGACAAAAAAAAATTGTGACTAATACAATATATTAAATTAGCTTGTATACAATTAATATATTTGTATTATTATATGTTATATTATAAATAAAATTATAATATAAAACATTTAATTTGAAATATAACAATTTATAAGTACAGTGGTTGTGGTTTGGTGTGGTGCGGAAACGCTCTGAGTGTACGTATCGGCCGGTGTTGCTAGCTCTCAAATGAATAACTATCCATTTTTATCAACAAATCCTTGCCACACTAACACTCAGGTGTTAAAAAAAACCTACAGTATCACTGACAAATTACCTCAGTTTTCAAAAAGTTTAAACATAATAATAATAAAAAAAAAATACCTACTATTATTGTATTTTAGATTCTGAGCGGATTTTCTTCAACAGTATCTTTTCTGATAGGAAAGTGAATCTAGTTGGTACTTTGGGGGGTAAAAAGTAAAAATTTCCCAATAGTTTTCGTAAGCGCCTTAAAAAGCAAATGAAAAATTAAGGAAAAAACGGGAATTTTTACGCAAACCCGATTTTCGACAAAATCGATATTGGTTTTTGGTGTAACTCTAAAATAAATGATGGTAGATACATTCAATTTTGACTGAACGTTAAAAGCGATAAAAGCATTTTATATGAACCATAGCATTTTCAAAATATTTTGACTTATTTTGAGCTGTTTACAGACATTTTCAGTTTCCAATTTTTTTAATTTTTTTTTCTATTATTAATAAAATTTTATTTGTTGGGTAAAAATTCTTGAAAATAATAGACGGCTCCTAATACATTGTTTCAAAGGCAGATAAAAAATAATGAACACCTAATTATTGCACGAAGTTGAGGTATTATTAAATAAATAATATCAATGTACTTTGTGACTCTTCTAGACTTAAATAGGTAGCATAATAGACCATTATGGGCATATTTTAGGATGTATAAAAAATATATCCTATCTGGTTCCTGTCGGGTAGGTCTCATGAATAGTCTCAAAACGGACATTAGGAAGTCTATAGACCCTCCCCAGACTCTACCGGAAGCATATAGGCCCTTTATATTTATGGTCCGCCAGTCTCAATAGACCAGCCTGCGACCTACCTAGGAAGGTCCTTGTGCTATAAGGGAATTAATGTAAAAATGTTTAAAATAGCTCTTTAATAATTTAAATAAAAATAAAAATATAATATATGTAGTTGTAGTATTCGAATAACTTTTAAATGGTATAGCACAAATTTACGAAACTAGAGTATATTTTACCACAAACTAAATCTTAATTATTTTAGCTGTAATTTTTTATACTATTTTTTGATTCACACTTGACAAATACAAATACAATTTGAATTTATTTTTAGTTGAAATAAAAATTCGTTATGCCTGCAAAATCAAAATTTGATATCGATAAGTTCGTTGAAGTAGCTAAAAAGTATAAGCTTCGCTTTAAGAATTCAACGGCCATTAAAGGACCCAGCGATGCGTGCTGGTTAGATGTTTCTAAAGAACTAGGATACTCGGTTTCTGCGAAATATACTTACACTATTGTCAAAGTAAATAGATATGGTGTAGCTGACATATTATTCCCTGATAAAATACGCGAGTCCGAACCCTGTGAAGATATTATGATTTATGAAACTAATGATGATGAGAAAAATACAAGTCGTAGTTCATCCGAAATATCTGAAGACAATGATGATATAGATAAAACGCTTAATTTTAATATAACTCTTTGTTCGAGCGCCGCAGTCGATGTATGGCCAATGCGTCTATGAACCGGTCGTGCCGTCCCCCGCCCGTCTAGCATGCTGTCACCGATAACGCACGTCCGCGTAGACCCCGTAAAACGTTGACCTAATTTAGTTACCCAACGACCTTTGTCAACGTACGGTCCGTCGTTGTGTTGTTGCGCTGGCCGATCTACGGTTACGCGTTACCTTTGTTCTTGTGATCGCGACTTGATTTGCCGTTCACGCGACGCGTGCCGCCATATCACCGTAATAATATTATTATATTTTATCCGTCGCTGTAACCTCCATAGGCTGTGTTTCGCCGCTTCGTTGGTCGTATTATTGTTTTCGATACGGTGCCCGGTCGTCCGACATATATATTATATTCACGTGTTATACCCACGTTGCCGAATCCCAATTCGCCGACAACTCAATTTGCCGACAAATAGACCAGTTTTAAAATATTTTTAAAATATTCCCTTTTCGCCGACAGTCTAGTTTGCCGACGTCTCGGTTCGCCGACAAATTATTAATAAAGTTTTAATTTTCCCGATTCGCCGACAGTTGACAATGATCTTATCGAAAACGGATAAGATAGCGATAATATTACTATGGTATATTATTAATATAAGTTTTTAAATGATGTTTAAATGTTTATCCACACATAAAAATATAAAATCCACATGTAGTATAGATTGGTGAATTTAGTTCAGTCCTCCAGCCGTCTTTACAGCGAACTTTAGGATAACTATATTGAAAAGTGCTTTATTCTTATTACAAATTTAATTAAAAATGGAATGGTATAAAATCAAATCTGAAAAAGAACGAGATTTACTAGTGGTCGATAATTTTATTCATCGCATTGATAGAATACGGGACACAACTGAGTATTATAAATGTATTCAAAATTGCGGCGGTCGTGCTATTTTAAAAAATGTTGAAAATTCGACCGATGTTGTATTGTCGAAAAAACACGATCATCCAACACATGGAGTTGAGTTAGCGAATCGTGGTTTTATAAATAAACTGAAAGTAAGTAATATTTGTATTAATTAAAAAAAAAATATAAGAAAAACGATTCTGAGTGGAGACGGTATGTCAGTCTAGGTATAAGACATATTATAGGTATACTTATCGACAGTATTAAAAAAAAAAATTATTATAATAATTATTATTATTTATAATAAATTCCAAATTAATCATTTCACAATATCCATTAGGTACTTGTAACACGTTATACATCAACAACAAACCGTGATACTATCATAGATATATAATAGTACACTTTATAAGTTTCAAGTACCCACGAATAATATTATACAATCACAACAAAATAACTAAAATAGTTATTCTAGGTTTTTTATTAAGTAATTTCGTCCGAATTTGAACTTAAAATGACTAGGTATAAAAATAAATTATAATAATAAATTTCCTACTGGGAAATTTAAATTTTGACCTCCCCAATGCACCAACGATATTCACTTTCTGATCGAACAAGATACTGAAGTTGAAAATCGTAGCATTATTTCGACTACTTATCGTGTACACAGACACAAAAAAAAAAATAAAAAAAAAAAAACACACATAATTGTAAAATCAATACATTCATCGTTCCACTCAGAATCTAAAAAATTAAGAAAAATAAAAAAATAAAAAGAAGATGCATATTTTATAAATTATAAGTGCATAAGTGCATGCATATGTGATATATAGCGCATCAAGCTCCAAGCTACATTATAATAATAAAATGTTGTTTTTTTTTTAATATAATTAATGAAGGAGGAAATTTCGAATAATCCAACAAAACCAGTACCTAAAGCATTTAAAGAAATAAGGAGATCTGTAATTACTTCAGGAATACAAGGTGCTACAAACTCTGAAATTGTAGATGCTATTCCAGTATTTACTAGCATAAAAAGTTCCGGTTACAGAAAAAAAATGAAAATGATTCCCCCTTTACCGTCGAAATTATGCGATTTAACGATTGAAGGTGACTGGCGTTCTACAAACGATGGGAGAGATTTTTTATTAGGTAATTATTTTACATTATTTTAAAATTTAAATACCGTGTGTTCACCAATTTAGGGAACACTGGATTTCTCAGTATATTATGTATATACATTATTTAGGTTCAGAAGGAAATGATGAAAAAATAATTATATTTGGAACAGATGGATTTTTAAAACGACTTTGTAGCAGTGAAATCGTTTTCATGGATGGTACATTTAAATCTGCCCCCAAATTATTTATGCAAATATACACATTACACTGTTTTGTAATGGGTGTTATGGCAGGGGGTGGACACTCTTGGGCGGCGGGCCGATAATAGAGAATCAGTCGGCCATGACACCGAAGGTATACAGTGTGCACATTGCTATGGCAAAATAAAGAATCTTTACGTTTGTATAAATGTTCACACTGAGTATAGTAATGATAAGTACTACGTTTTTACGTTATCGTGATTTTTTATTGTAAAAATGGGTTCCACTTTTTTTTTCAGTGAAAACTGGTCAAACTGTTCGGTTGAACTGGCCCTACTGTATGCCGCCGGTGTCATGGCCGACTGACTCAAAAAATTGTCCTATGCTGCCAATGTTAAATGTTATCAGTGTCCATTCTGATTGTTATATTCTGTGGTTATGGTGCCAATGGTTAGTATGTTATCATTTAAAATATGTAGTACATTTTTTTATTACATTTATTTCATTATATTTTTTAAAGATTTTATTTTTATTATTAATATTTAATTTTAATTATTATATTTAAATTACAATGTTTTTTATATTTATATTTATATATTTAGGTTTATGCTCTTTTACCGAATAAAAGCACTAGTACGTATACGAGAATGTTCAATATAATTAAAGAAGCTGCTTTGAGAAATGATTTGGCTTTCAAGCCCAAAACATTTCAAATTGATTTTGAAATAGGAATGATTGTTGCTATACGAGATTCATTTGGATATAACATAGAAATAAAAGGATGCCTTTTTCATTTTGGGCAATCTATATGGCGACAAGTACAAAAACTTGGTTTAGCGCACGATTATACACACAATGATGAAGTGAAAAAAACGGTTCGAAGAATATGTGCTTTAGCTCTGGTGCCTATCGATGAAATAGATGAGTGTTGGTCAATTATTCATGCTGAAGCACCAGTTAATGAAAGTAACTGAAAACGATTTAATTATAATTTGATTAGTATATATAATATTTACTTTTTTTTAGACGTTATAAAACTTATGGACTATTTTGTGGATACATATTTAAATAGTGATGTATGCATGTTTGACCGGAAAATATGGAATCATTTCAACACCGATAGGACACGTACAACTAACCACCTAGAAGGTTGGCATGCAGCTTTAAACCGGAGTATAAGTCGACCAAAGCCGAACATATTTGTGTTGATAACTGAAATAAAAAATCAACAACAAAATTTTGAACTTGATCTACAAGCCCAGAAAAACGGTAATCTAAAACCACTAACTAAAATGAAATTTCGAAAGCTTGAAGAAAGATTAAAAAATGCAAAGGATAGGTAAATATTATAAAATAATTAATTTTTACATGTATAATAGTTATTATATAATTAGTTTTTATTTTTTTCAGATTGAAATCAGAAGAAATCTCTTTAATAGAGTATGTCGATATAATAAAATATCATATAATGATACAATAATTTTATAACTTTTTTTATTTATATTTACTTTTTTATATATATATATATAACATATCTACTGACCATATTTTATACATGAATAGTATTTGTAATTACTTTTATTTTTATATAATATATCTACTGACCGTTTATACATGAACAATTTATATTTACTTTTATTTTATATAATATAATAATTAAATAATGTATCTACTGACTTAATGTATTAATAATCATTTATACATGATACATTTGTATCTACTTTTATTTTTTAATAAGTCGGCGAATTGGGAGTCGGCAAATTGGGAACATGTAAATAAATAGTCGGCGAACTGGGGTGTCGGCGAATTGAAAGTCGGCAAACTGGGATGTCGGCGAATTGGGAGTCGGCAAATTGGGATTCGGCGACGTGGGAAGACACGGTATCATTTAGTATAGACTAAAACATTTCGCGGTATTCAGGAGGCTTGATAACATTCATGTTCCGCAGGTTCTATGGTAGTACTTCCTAGATCGACTTGACCTCCAAGATCCGGAAAATGCATAATTTTGGAAACTACAGCTCCTAAAATTAATTTGAATGATATTAAAGCAGTTTTTAATACAGAAAAATCTGTGATGATCAATAAAAATTTATAATCTAGCTCGTAGATTAGAGGAAATTTTAGATACTGATGTGTGGGAAGCTGATGATATTTTTGATTATAGTTATTATAAAGCAACATTAAAGATTGCATTAATTATCATGTG
>NC_042494.1:52732199-52733336 GCF_005508785.2 Acyrthosiphon pisum | reverse complement strand
ATTGAGTATTAAACTTCCATTTGTTAGTTGGGTTGGTATTACAGGATTACTTATGGTTACATTTGAAGTTAATCGTTCTGGTGACCTAGTGTTTGGAATATAGACGGTTTCTGAAGAATAAGGTGCTGTGCTCATTTTAAATTCGGGTTTTAATGTATTAGTGATATTAATTGAGTCACTCCTGAATTGCACTTTTTGGGTAGCTGTGGGCTTCACTACATCTAGCTGGAATTTTATAATTTCACCTGTCATTCCAGTTTGGTTTAGGACTATTTTTTCTTTTTCCACTCCATCTGACCCTAATAACTCCATTGTACATGAAGTGCTCACAAATATTGGTAGTACCAAATTACTTGAAATGTATACTTGATCACCCTTAAAATTCCCCTTACATTTAATTCGGATATATTGTAAACTACACCTTTCTTCATATATATATGGTAACTTTATTACATTGTCCTGAGTTGTGGTTATACTCCCTATCATTAATCCTTCTACTGTTGGGTTTTCATCATATCTAAATGATAATTTTGTTTCCCTTATTGTGTCCTCTGGAATCTTTGCTTGACCATGAATCGCCATTATACCAATGAATCTATAATATAATTAATTATTAACAATCTAACCTTTCATATTCTAGCAAATCGCTTGGTTCAGGAATGAATTCCATGAAATCTAATAAGGTCTGACAACAACATTCGTCTAACCATCCCCTATTCTCGGTCATATCATGTAAAAATCGTGCAATGGTTTTAGTATATTCTTTTAATTCGGACCTTGAGAAAGGTTCACTTATATTTCGATTTGCGGTGCTTATGTGTTTTAATAAACACCTGGGCAACTCGTCTGGGTGTAATACGCTAACATAGTGGGTTTCGGTTCCAATTGCCCTCTCCAATTCCAGTAGGAAATTCCTTTGTCGCTCCCTATAATTATTTTAATAAAGGTCATTAAATAAAAACAATATGGGTCTTATAGTTAATAGCAAATTGTATTAATACCAAATAAATTATAAAATTAAAAATCAATATTAAAAAATAAGTTCAATCAATTACAATTACTCTAATTACAATCACTCTCAAACACACTTATCCTAATCAATTGATCTTCTAATGGTCATGCCTCTACCCTTTGTAA
>NC_042494.1:52728882-52732149 GCF_005508785.2 Acyrthosiphon pisum | reverse complement strand
TTAGATATAAAAGTTGAACATTTTATATATTTTTAACTGAAAATCGTTATATGAAAAATCGAGTGAATATCAAAAGTTGTAAAAATATGAATTTCAAACACTCATAAAAAATTTAATTTTACTTTTTTGTAGACATTTTATTTTTGAAAAAGGTAGACAAACATATGAGGAATCTTGTATTACATTTTCAAATCTTAGATTCAAAAAGAAAATTTTTCATGAATTTCTAACTCAAAATAATTTGCAAATTTTTGTAATATTTACGTATTTTGTCAATATTTGAACTTTGGATGCTAATAAAAATAAATTGTGACTGGATTTTTTATTTTTTTCATTTGCCTTTGAAACAATATAATAGGAACCTTCTATTAAATTTTTAAGCTTTTTTAACCAACAAATAATATTTTATTGATATTTATAAAAAAAAAAAAATAAAAAAAATTGAAATTGAAAATATCCGTAAACAGCTCAAAATATTTGGAAAATATTATGGTGTATAGAAAATTCTGATATAAACATTCAGTCAAAATTTCATGTACCTACGGTCATTTTTATAAGAATTGCATCAAAAACCAAAATCAATATTTTTGAAAACAGATTTTGTGTAAAAATTCCAGTTTTTCCTTAATTTTTCTTTTTTTTTTTATGGCGCTTTTAAAAACTACTGGAAAATTTTCACTTTTAACCCCCCAAAGTACCAACTAGATTCACTTTCCTATCAGAAAAGAAACTGTTGAAGAAAATCCAAGCACTTTTACTATCCTAAAAGGTGATGACAGACACAAAAAAAAAAAACACATTGTAAAATCAATACATTCATCGTTCCACTCAAAATCTAAAACCATTTTACGCAAATGCATTTTATTTATGTTGCATGTAGGTTTGAGATAGAAATCAAATATACATGGGTTCTTACAAAAAGGGGTGATTTTTATTAGTTAAGTTTTATACTTATAACATCAGTTTCTCTTTTTAATGGCTTTTCCTTTTATAATTTTAGTGACTTATTATATAGATGCTTCAATGCATAATACATATTAGTTGTACTTGCATTACTATAGTATAATTCATTTTGGTTCTAGTAAAAGGTGTCAATTTCTATGGACTAAGAAGTGATTACGTGGTATCTGGATCAGACTGTGGATATATGTTTATATGGGATAAAAAAACTGAAGCTATTGTCCAAAGAAAACGTGCTGATAAAAAAGGAACTGTAAGTTTGATATTTACCTTCAAAATTATATTCCTTATAATTTTTTTGTTTTTAGGTTAATGTATTGGAAGGACATCCACATATACCAACCCTGGCAACTAGTGGTTTAGATAAAACTATTAAAATATGGGAACCTTTAAATATATCTCAACATCCGAATAAAAAAAAGCTTAAATGGGTAAATTGATGTACTTATACAGGGTATAATAGGAAAACTTGACAAATGAAATCACTTATATTCTAAATAATATTATTATTTTTTTTTTATCATTTTTTTACAAATGTTTCCGCTATACATCTTGTATAATACTGAAAATAAAAAAATTTAAATGTGATACATTTTTTTTTGAACAATTTAAAATAGCCGATTTGTAAATATGGTTTTAAAAAAAAATGTTGTTGTAAAAACATTTATTCAAGTCATTTAGTTTAACTCAGAGGTTCCCAAACTGTGGGTCGCGATTATATTTTTGGTGGGTCGCGCTATAATTTGATATAATACATATTTTTCGTTGATGTTCAAAGTTCAAATACAGTTTTTCGTTAATCGTTATCTGCGAGATTGACGATTACGAGTTTACAGCACCGTATCAAACAGATTAATAGTTATACCTATTGAAAAGAAAGCAATTTATCTGAAACAAATTAATGTTAGTAAGTACCTAAATACCTAAAAAAAAAAAAATAGTTGTATAATAATTTACGTTTTTTAAAAATATTTTATGTAAAATCTGAAATAAGTATATTTGTTAAAATCTAAATATTTTTTTTAAATAGTTATTACTTTTCAAATTAATGAGTTACTTCATAATAATATGACATTTAGAGAAATCATAAAAAAATAAACCACTTGACTTAGATGATTGTTTTTACAATCAAAAGTTTCTAAAAATTAGATTTACAAATAAATTATATTCAAATTTTTTATTTTTAATATTAAAAAATAAAAAATTAGTATAATGTTTAGCAAACAAGTAACTTATAAATTATTTATATAAAAAATAAATAATTAAAAGATATTGATTAGAACATAAGTTATTTCATTTGTCTGGTCTTGTTACATTCTATATATTGAGTATTTTAATAAATATTTCATTATTAATTAAATAATTAAAAATATTATGTTTTAGTTTTAATTGTTATAATCCAACTCTAAGGTCTACTAAGGTTCGTTCATATCTTAAAAGTCTTTTATTTGTGTACACCCTTCTGGCCGTATGGTAGCCAATACATGATTTTCATGAATTGTACAGGCTTAAAACTGTTCAATATTACATCTAATATTATTTTCTAATCATAATGAAATTTCTAAAATATTAAGACTGATTTTAATTTATGCAACCAACCCATTCATGCCATTCTATGGTTGGGGGGTTACGGCTCGTTGAGCATCACTTGATTATGTGGGGCAAGGATTTGTCCCCAATAACCCGAGTGGTCACCTTTTTATGAGTCAGCAATGTCTGACAATGTTTGACCTCAGCGCATACACTAACTGCAGCAAACCAGTGGCGTGGGGAACTAAATATTTTCCAGAGGCAAGTTACAAATATCCATGCATAATGTATTAATATAATATAACTAATTATATTTCAGATCGTTATTGACTACCTATTGAGAATATCATATTACAATTTACATTTACTAGGGGACCTACTGGCTACCACCCACCCCTCTGTTTAAGAAAATCTCAGACGCGATTGCCTCTGAAATTACCGTTCGCTGTGCCACTGCATCATACCAAGCCCCAATGTTTTTAATTTAAATACTATATACCTAATATTTCATTTAATACTGTTTATACCTTGAATATATATGTATTTACACATTTTATTTAGTATATTACTTTTTTATATAGTATACTGAAATTTTAAAGTAAAAGTGAGAAATTAAGTAACCGCTCTGCTGTACAGTAGATGTAGAGTATTGTCATTGAGTTATTTAGATCACTGTAATGGATATGTGAAATTAGAAATCAATGATGAATCGTTGCATACAAAATACAATTCTGAGTGGACACAGTCTGTCAGCTTATACTACTAAGTATATTTTAT
>NC_042494.1:52720007-52728782 GCF_005508785.2 Acyrthosiphon pisum | reverse complement strand
TATATATTAAATATTTATTTGGTTTTCATAGTAATTTCATTTACTATTAGTAATATTGATAGTAGTTTAATTAATATTTACCTAAAATATCACATTTATTATATCATTAATTATTATTAGGGACGACTTTAGATCAATTCCATGGAACGGTATTTATAGGTTTGTGATTTAAATAGTCAGCAGCTAAAATTAATCTAAACATAAAAAAATAGATATCATTAATTAATTAAAATAATTAAGATAAGATTCAGCATGAAATACTTAATCTTTTCTTTTTTTTGCTTTGTGTGGTATTGACACTTCCGCATTACGTCGACAGCGGCCGCCATTGTTTATTAAATTAAATTATTATATACATTGTTTACATGGTTTACTGAATTCCCAGGCAGCCGGAGACTACTTTCCATAACAATCACAAGTGTGTTGTGTGTATGAACAGTCTTAGGACAACCTGAGAGTGTACAGTACTTATGAGAAACCTGTAATACAAGTTTCAAACCTTAGTTATAGAAATTGAAAGTTTTATATATTTTTAATTAATTAACTACAAAATAATTAGGACATTTTTGCAATTTTGACAGAAGAACTTGGGCAACTAGGTATAATTTTTCAAAGTATTTTAATATTTATTACTGCCTTATTTTTTTTTTTTTATTAAAATCTATTAATTTATATTTATAGATTATAGTTAATATAATAATAAATAAATAATATTTTAAGCTTAAATGTAAATAGTTGAGTAGGTAAATGATAGTATTAGAACTAGTATTTATAATCAATGATGATTGTTAATAGTTTTATTTCATTAAGAGGATGTCACACCCACATATGTTCTCTCCATCTTACACACATATGACATAAAAAAACGTGTTTACAGTTTACACAGTCTGAATATAACTAGCTCAATTATGGTTCTAGAGAAAAAATACCTATTATAAAATTGAATTGTGAAAATATTTCTTAGGACAAGTTGCGTTTTTTTCCATTTTACCAAGTATAACGTTCATTATGCTACATTTTTTATGTTAAATTTATTTTGGAAAATATGTCAATTTCATCTAAACAGTAAAGTTTTAATTTTGACAAAAAAGATTTTCAATAACAAACTGAAAATTAGAATTAGTTTCATTAAAATATTTTTTTTTAGTGTCGTTAAAAGTAGCATTGCTAGAGACCTAAGGATAAGAAAAATCAATCATGTGAGTTCTAAGTATTTGTATAGGTACCTCATTAAAGTATTGAAAACCAGTGAAACCAAAATTGTAAAAGAATTGTCAAGTTTTTTAAATAGATAACAATTTTATATTGAATCAAAACATTATAGCCTATCCTAATATACAAGTGTAACACAAGACAAAAAAAAAAAAAAACTTAAACGTATGACGAAAATTATATCATAATATTATGTTTGGTAAATAGTATAAGAAATATACTCTTGTCAAGAAATTCCCAAAAATAATAATTTGAAAAAAGTTAGGTATCACGTTCTAAATTAATTTACTCAAAAACATTCTAAAAAAAAAAATCTTGACTTAGATAAATGTTTTTACATTTAGAATTATTTTTATAATCACATTTTTAAATTGGCTACTTTGAATTTTTCCAAAAAAAACTGAAAAATAATTTGTTTAAATTTCTATAATTCAACATTCTTGACGTATACTACATTGTTTAATTGTAAAAATTAGAGTTCAGTTCTTTTTTTTTTTTAATGCCTGACAATGCTTTTCAAGTTACAAGTTGTCTCTTAAGTTTATACTAGAACAACAATTTATTTGCTTTTTTCATTATTTTGATGTTCTTAGTAATTTTTGATCTTTTCTAGAAATATAACAAAAACAAATTATATTTGCTTTAAAATTAAAAAAATATTATTTTATTATTATAAATAAATATTAATTAATAAAATATTTATTTTTTCACTATAAAATTATATGTTGTAATCTGGGCTTAAAATAATAAAAGTTGGATTACCTCAATGGCAGGGTCGTCACACAATTCCATTGGTCTATTGCATACAGCATACAGATTTTTTTAATATTACATGGGCCAATCTATTATTTTTTTAATAATAATTCTGTTGTACTATCAAAAATAAATTAAGTTTAAGTAAATTTTTTGTAGTTTTTAGGTTGTAAATGTATTTTTGGTTGGCATTACATTGATATTGTACCATTAATGTATATTATTCATATAACTTAATAGTACATCATTAATAACCAAAGCTTGGGTTTTATATAATTTGTTAATTATTATTCCAACATACAATTTTTGTTGCAATTTTCTATATTTGTATAGTTTATTATAATTTATAGCGCTTGTCTCAAGATTTATTATGTTATACTATAGTTCTTGTTAGTGCTACAAGTTTAAAAGTTCAGTTAATAATAAATAATAATCACAAAAGTTGTTGTGAAATTTAAATTTAAAATTCTTGGATATGAATGAATTTATTAGAAGGGATTGAAGAGAGACCCTTCAATACTGATAGGTACATTAATTATGGACTAATATTAATTCTTTTGGCTACTACAATAATATGTATAATACTTTCAGCATAATATATTAATATGAATGTTAGTTATGTTAAACATATGAATATGTAGGCGACACCGTCTAAAACCTCTTTTGATACATGAACTATGATAGTATACTACGAATTTTTAAAGATAATGTACATATTAGCTTTTCTGTCTATATCTTTTCTAGCATTTGAAACCATTAACTTTTTCTAAATTATATTTGATAGTTAATTTATAGTTTTGATGAAATTTAAAATTTAATTTAAAAATTACAGATTTAAGTTGACTGGTAGCCGCTCATCACACAGATACTCGCAAGTATTTGAAGAATTATGTATGCATACAAAATTATCAATACTAAATATGTTTTTTTTTTAATCATTGTAAAATATGTATGATATAAAATAATAGTTATAGGAATAAAAATGTGAAATTGTGTATATTAATTGTATATTTATTTTAAATTTCGTTTTAATACATTCCAATTAATGTTGAAAGTCTAGTGTAATATTTTAACATAATTAAACCTAGAACAATTGTGTAAACTCCTTTGATAGCGATTATAGACCAGGGATTAATTAAAAGCCAAGCAGCTAGAGAGTCTATAACCACTGAACGGTAAACAGACAGTAACAGAAGAATGCTGACAGCAGCAAATGGCGAAAATTTTGATTGTAGTTTATTTAAGTCATGCCTGGACCATAACCAAACTAACGCAGCAGTCATTATATGATGCATCTAAAAATAATTAATATACAATTAACATTTTGCATAATATTTATTATTATAAAAAAAGACCTAAACATAAGGTAGATTTAATAGTTAATTATTTACAAGTTCAATATATTAAGGGGGCTGTAGTCAATCGTGTTTTAAGAAGATGTGATACACGCATGTGTTGTCTCCGTCTTACCAGTACATAACATAGCAAATTTTATGCTCACCAAAAAGCCCCTTAGATATAAACAAAACAGTTTTTACACCCAAATATGCGGCAGTAGGTCAGTTTCTTAATAACGAAATGTATCTATTTATATACATAACTTCAATATTAAAAATTAACGTTGATACATTTTCAAAAACGAGTCTCATTTTTCAGTAATCTTAATTTCCATGGACTTTTAAACTATTAATTACTATTTAAATTTTCTCACCAAATTTATATTTGATTCTAAACATTTTTGTGTGTACTTCCAATCGAATTCGGTGCCTCTTGCACCTACCCATAAGAGTAGAAATCGTGTCAACAATATTTCAGCACCAGCCCAGCCAATGCCAGCCGTCATTACTTTGGCATGCCCCTTGCCAGGTATGCTTTGCAATATAATATAAATTCCAGCAATATCTGCTAAATCAACGGAGCTTTTGAAAAAATTCTAAAAAAAAAAATTTATCATGGTAAAATGACGGTCAAATATTGGTCAATTCACTTTTTTTTACATAATCATTTTGTATGTAAAAAAAGGGAATGGGGCATTAATGCAGTTATTAGTGGCAAGTCATTACCGATAAACTCAATGTTGTTATAGACGCCTCGTTTGCCGGAAAGAACGTTGCTAATATTAACATCTTGCACAGTTGGGTAAACGCATAGATAATGCCACCTTGTATGCACTTCCAAAATGCTCCATATTCAGATCTGAAAAAAAAAGCGAATGAAAACCACCGGCAGCGGAAGCACAATATCTTGTTCACTCACAGATTAGCGTATTTGTACGTTAAATAGTGTGGCACGTACAACAGAGTGACACAATTACCAAAATGATACAAAGTCATTTTTGGCGAAATCAATAGATTTGCAAATTAATACGAAACCCGCAGTTAGAAGTTAATTTAAAAATTAAAAAATATTATACATTGCAGACATGCGGAAAGAAGTGAATCTAACCGGCAGACGCGTCAATTAAATATTTATTATTATGGCAACTTAAGGCGGCTATCATGCAATAACTCCCATGTTTACGGGTGCGGGGTTCTCATGTTTAATAGATAATACCCACAGATATAAATAATATATCTAAATATATATAAATATTATTACATATATCTGTGATAATACTGGATACAGTGATAATATTATCATCATTTGATAACATTTGGATATAAAAAAAAAAAAAAAATGATGGGTAGATAGTTCGATAGGACGCATGTTTTGTTCCAGAAAAAAAACGGCCAGAATGTAGATTTGTCGAATGTTAAATAACAGAAAATAATATTACAGAATTGAAAACAACCAGAATATAAAAAGCCCAGAATGTATTTGAACAGAAAATAAAATGAACGAAAATAAATACTACAGAATGTAAACTGACAAGAATTATTATCAGTAGAAATACAGAAATACAGAAATTGATATTGCAGAAATTCGAAAAGTGTATAATTTCAGAATGGAATATAACAGAACACAGTTTTACAAAACGTAATAAAAATGTTTGCATAAAATATTTTCTTGGAAAATATTTTAACTGAAACTATATATTAGAAAATATATTTTCAGAAGTATATCTATTGAAATTTTTTAGTCGTTAATTAAAAATTAAAATTCGTGGGTACAAAATATAATTTTTTTACGTATGTCTATTATTAAATTAATGACAGCTGCTAATAGTAAGTATAAAGAAACTAGTGTCTAGTACACAGATATTAATAAATAATCATTGTTATTGAAAAAAAAACATATCCGCATTAGAAGAAAAAAAAGTTATTTTAAAAACCTACAGTTATACTGTTATAGGCTATTACCTAACTATTATAAAACATAACTATAAATTACAATAAAAATATTATATGTTGCAATACCAATCAAATATACAACTTACTATAGTAATAGTAACTTACTATACTATTATAATGAGCACTCTTTTTTTAAAAGTATTTACTAATTACTTATTATTTTCGTATTCAGATGCTGGTGAACACACGTCGCCTATGGGCTATCGGCTATGAGGTTTGAGTGCATAGTGCATTTAGTTTTCAACCCATTCAAAATGAAGCTTACACTCAATATTTGTATATTCTTATAAATCATGAGATATAATTTTTAATAGCCGATTATGATTTATTTTACATTTTTACTTTTAACTTTTAAGGGGATTGCAGTACAGGTATTTTTCATACGTTTTAGACCAATAAGCGGTGGTAAATTACAATATTACATAGGTATACATCGGAATGTCCGATTTTAATTTTTTATACATTCGTATCATGTATGAACTCTTTGACAAAATTTCTCAGGAAGTCGATTTTCATCTTTCAATTTTAGAGGACCTTAAAATAAGGATTTTTTTTCAAAAATCCCATGAAATAATTGCATTACATTTGTATTTATTTTGGGCACATCAGATTTTAATCAAAAAAGTGATTTCTAAAAAGCATAGTCTAGAAGCTTAAAAATTCAACCATATTTTCGAAATTGCAATCGAACTTCAGGAAGTATGTTTAATTTACTACCGTTTTTAGTAGTTTTTATAGTTATGCAAACAACATATTTCATTTTTCGCCAAGTATTGACATGTGCGTGAGTGTGTGACAATTACATCCGGCGGTGGTTGTCCATCGCGGCATTACAGCGATTCTCGGAATCGACATGGCCCAAATGTTAATGTCATGTGAATTGCCTAAATATTACTCCTTAAAACATGATACGCTGGAGCCCTCTTAATTTTGGGGTGGGCAACGGGGGGCCCAAGACTTTTTAAGGTGGGCCTGGGCGTACCCTGACCCACCCCTGGCGCTACCACTGGAAGCTAACCACCTATAAAATACATTTAAATTTTTTCTCAATTTGTGGTTAGCGTTGTTGACCACCATGGCACCATAACTATTTAGTTCATACACCACCAGATGCCATGCATTTATCAATATTTATTACTATTTAATAATTAATACTAGGTGCTAATTTGAATTAAGTGATAAATCCAGATTCGATAAATTGACACCCATACTTCCTACGTCTGCATGTAAACCGCGGTCAAATTAACTTTTTTGAAAAGTCGATATGTAAACTGCGGCAATTTATTTTATATTTTATATTTTATATTATACTGTATATACATATCGATAGAATACCATAAATTATAATATATATACCTATTACCTATGTGATATTATGTGCGTATATCGTTTAATTAAATTTGTCATGTTACATACAAATTGGTAAGGTAAATCCAAATGTATTTTTAAATGTATACTTATAGTACTTACTAGTTAGTAGTTAGTTAGATGACTTAAATGTCAGTAGAAGTAGTTTAAGAAATTTAATATTTAATTCAACATGGAATTTACAACAAGGTTTAGCCATAATGGCAAACAATATTAGTAACCACGATAAACAGTGATTATAAAATATACATATTATGCAGGGACAAATAAACAACAAAAATACATAATTATATTTAAATAATAACACATAGGTTAATATGATGTGGGTACTGGGTACCTATATAATTTATGTTATCGAATCGACACTTCTATAATGTATATACGTACCTATTCAGTGTCGGCCTGGCACACAAAAGGCCCATGGATCAGTTTTTTTAAGGGGCCCCATCATGAAATACAAAATTTACTTGACATTTTGGGGAAAAAATTCCCACCACCTTTTTTCCTTTAAAAATGCATTTATTCAAATTCCTGATATTTTTGGTACTAATATTAGAGTGTCCTGTGGCTATACAAACTTCTATTTTTCAAATGAGATTCTCCTTGTTTACTGCAAATTATTTACCAGATTATGTTCTTGTAAATGTAGATGTATCTAAATGTACGTCTACATTAATTTTTTTTACTTTGTTAAAATTAAAAAAAGAGGATTCCGATTTTAAAAAAAGAAGTTTGTATTGTAAAACATTATTCTTAAATGGTATAAAAAGTCTCAAAGTATTCAAAAATCTTCAAGAGTATTTAGAAATTCTAAAAATCAGAATTTTAATATAATATGTACAATTTAAATAAAAAAATAGAGCGGGTATAGGTACTTAAAAAATCACTACGTATAATATTAACGCAAAGCCTAACGGGGAATCATTCGTTAATTAATAAACTATGAAATTATTGAAATATTTTAAACTACAAAATAATAAATAATAATTATTAATTACATAGAAACAAAATTACGAAAACCAAAATTATATTTATATTGCCTACAGAATTTTAACTTTGAAGACAAATCCATAAGCTATACCTATATACCTATTCGCAGTGGCGGGCTGCAGAAGTTCAATTTTAAATGACGCATTTTCATAATTATGTACTTACCACTACCACCATCACCGCCGTCCTATTTTTACTTATAACAAAGTTATGATGTTAATAAAATGTGATCAAAAGAGCCAAGAGGTCAGGCTTTAGCATGTAATTCTGCGCTACAGTCACGGGGTGGCACCACCCCCTTTGAAAAGTTGACGCAACTGCGTCAAAATTGACCACTTCGGCTCGCCACTGCGGCTATTCGTAATATTATTCACGTAAACTTTCAAAAGTGAATGTAAAATCTTTATCGCTGTTTAATATTTTATTAGGTATATATACATATAATTGGTATAAGTAGAAGTCTGAAGTATAGTAATATAAATACGACTCCTGTCGATAAATGTAGTTAATTCAGATGTTAAAATATTAAAATTAAGCTATTACCTTCCTCCGGAGGTTCGGAGGGCTCTCGAGATTGTGTATTCAAGAATTAGATCAAATACACCGTACAATATAATTTAAGTAGAAAAGCACATATAAATTAATACTGCAATGAATGTAAAATATTATATTAAATGCCTTACCTGATTCGCAGTTGTTCGTGAATTATGTTGAAAGAGTTTTCAGATTTTAGGTGACACAAGGTAATACTTCAAATATACAAATCGAAATAAAAAACGCACTGATTTTGACTTAACATAAGAAGTCCAGTTGTCGCTCGTGGAAATCGATGTTGATATTTTGAGAGGTTATTACTCGGTGGCTGGTGCTCATGCACTGGTTTAAAAATTAAAAGACGACGCGGATATGTCTACCAGAGAGTAATAGGTGTTTTTTTCAAAGGTTTTTGTACTTCCCCGAACTAGATTTCTCTTCGGCGGCAAAGACCTTTTTGTCGGTGACAATAGTTTTGTTAGGGATGCCAGATTTCTACGAACGACAGTCTGGCCGTTATTTATTATTCTGTAAGATTTTAGTTTATTTGTTATAATGATATGTGAGCATATCATTACAGACATATTTGGTATTAGTTTTTTTGGAACTTTTCTATTTTACGGGACAC
>NC_042494.1:52712005-52718203 GCF_005508785.2 Acyrthosiphon pisum | reverse complement strand
TATAGATTAAGTATTTTATATTTTGGGGGTGCACATTTTAAACTTGGGGGTGCACAAGTCCCCTGTGCACCCCCCTCATTGCGCCAATGTCCCTAAATGGCTGAGCGTATACTATTGTTGCTATATTGCTTTCAAATTGTATGTAATTAAGTGTAGTTTTTATAATAATATTATATTCAAATTTGGTTTATACATTTTTTTATAAAATATATTGCTAAGATTAATTAATTGAAAGTTTAAGTTTTTGTTTAATTTGTTAAATTTAATAAAAAAATAAAAATAAAATATATACTCTTGTTTAACCTAAAAGTAATTTGTTTAAACTTAAATACAAAACTGCAAAGGCTAGGTACACATTTTTAAGTTTTTTCACATGTTCCAAAGTTAAAAGAAAAATGTATATTAACCAATAAAATAATGTCATAACAATTTGAATGTTTGGTTATTTATTAAATAATATAATATGATTTTTGCATTTACGAATTAAAAAGTTAAAGTTAAGTTAAAAAGTTAACTTAATTTAAACTTTTTAACTTAACTAGTTGCTTTTGGCTTTTCATTAACTTAACTGTTAACTTACTAAACTTCTTTTTTAATTAACGTGAAATTAACGAATTAATTTTTCATTTTAAGAAGTAAGTTAAGTTAATTTATTTTGTTTTTAATTAAATTATATTTCACTATTTCAGTCTATTTATTTTTCATATCAAAAAATAATTATCGTAAATTGTTTAAAGTAAAAAATGTATACCATTCGAATTTAGCTTATATGGAATTACTGTACAAAGTATAAACACTATAGTCTATAATTTCATTTTGGGTTGGAAAAAAATTAAGTATGCTAGCGTTGTATAAACAAATTAACTTTCTTTTTAACTTAATAAAAAGTTATCAAAAATTGTGTATTAACTTTTATCCTAACTAATTTAACCTATAGTTAAATTAACTTTTAATTTTTTGTGTATAAAGTAATACAGTTTACCACGTATTATCATAGTTAGTACCAACATAAACTAAAATGTAATATAAAAATTAATTTCCTGTGCATATTTTGCTGTGTTTTTAGCAAAAAATGTATATTTCATAATTTTTAGTACATAAATACATATTAAGAATAAAAATAATTTTAATTGTATAAATATTAGAATTTTAATTTATATTATATTAATTATTTTATTCAAATCTGTAATTGAATATGCATGGATTCATAATTTATAATAACAAATATATTTTAGTGTATATTTTAACTCTTTGCAGTTGCTATGGTAAATGAAAAACAAATTTGTAGGAAATACTAGGTATACCTATAACCTGCTAAAAATAAAAACGATTAAAATATATACATACTTTTGCTTTTTCGACATCTTTATTTAATTACAGTTCATTTAAAATTTAAAAAGAAAAATGTATGTTAGTTTTTAAAATTTAAAATGAGTACTGCTAAACAATATGGGTATTATTGTAGGTATTAGTGTACTACATTGTACTGCCAATCTAATTTTCCTTTTGGGTTATCAAAGTATGTAGCGAAGTAATCTCGGACATCTCGTGCACTAATTGTTAATCCTCTAGCAAGGTTAGTTTCAGAATTTATAGATTCAAATGGACAGTGAAGTGTATCTTCATATTCTACACCATCTCAACAACGAATAAAATTGTGAATAACACAATATGCTGCTTTTACTATCAATGTAGCAAACTCAGGTTCAACTAAAATAGGCGTATAAAAAACTCTCCACTTGTTCGCTAGAATTCCAAACGTGCATTCCACATAACGTCTAGCTCGAGTGAGTCTCATATTAAATATTTTTTTCTTCAAATCTAAATTTTTTCTTGGGTAAGACTTGAGTAAGTTTTCATGCAAGGCAAATTCCTTGTCTCCAACTATCACAATTAATGGTTGTTCTACACCATCATCATCATAAGGTAACTTTTTTGGCAATGGGATATCCTGCAGTTGACGTTCGTATAACTTTTTACCTAATGGTAACTTTTTGAAGACATTAGAATCTCCTTCACGTCTATAAGCTCCAACGTCTATGGAAAGAAAACAATAGTTTGAATCTACTAAAGCCATTAAAATTATAGAAAAAAAAATGCTTATAATTAATATATATTTTTCTTATAATATGTAGTAATCCATTGCTTTATTTTGGCAAGTGCCTTGAAATGTTGTAACGCAACAAAACATACAGGATTCTTATCATTTCGGACATTTCGCGTGATTTTACTAATTTGAATATGTGACTAAATTACTGATCTGCATTATAACTGCTTGGGTTTTCGATGAAGGCACTTGAAATTTTCACTATATTTAAATACGGTACAAATTATGTAGTGTACAAAATTTCATATTTTTTGCTAAAGTATTGCGGGTTTTAGAACAAATTAGCAGTTTTCCTGAACGGCGGCGCGTGAATTTACTGATTTGATTGTGTGAATAAATTACTGAACTGCGTTATAACTGCTTGGGTTTTCGATGTAGGCACTTGAAATTTTTACTATATTTAAATACGGTACAATATATGTAGTGTACAAAGTTTCATATTTTTTGCTAAAATATTGCGGGCTTTAAAGCAAATTAGCAGTTTTCCTGGTCGGCGGCCCGTGATATTACTGATTTGAATATGTGAATAAATTACTGAATTGCGTTTAACAGCTTGGGTTTTTGCGGTAGACACTTGAAATTTTCACGATATTATAATACGGTACAACCCATACTGTGTAAAATAATTTCATAATTTTTGGTTAAGTTTTTAGTTTTGTGATATTTCTGCGACAGGTAACTCGGAGGTGAAATTCGACGGGGCAACCTGAAATTTGGCGGGGAGTTGTATGGAGGTATTATAATGGCGCTTGTGGAGTTTCACCCCACTCGGACTTTGTTTGGTAACGCTACGGCCGCTATGGCTCCTAATCAGTAAGTCAGTAAATCAGCAAATCAGTGATTTAGACTGACCCATAAGTTGTTTGATTTTTAGTCGAATTCGTTATTAAAAAAATTATTTCCTAGTTTACTTATCGGATATTGACGCTGGTGGATAGTTAGTATGGATGAACGATTGGATTACGAGAAGAGTAAAAACTATTGGTCTAATGTCCCTGCTTCGGTGAATGGCATGCTTGGCGGGTTCTCCTGTGTGACGAATATGGACATCAAGGATTCTGATCTCTTCCTTAGAAAATTGTTCCAAATGAAAGATGGTCCGTCCAATGGTCGAGTTTTAGACTGCGGTGCTGGCATCGGCAGGATATCTGAAAACCTCTTGTGCAAACACTTCAAATGTGTTGATATGCTGGAACAGGACGAAAAGTTTTTGGAGAAAGCCAAACTGAAATGTCGAGGGGCTAATGTAGAAAATTTTTACTGTTCTGGTAGGTGACAATTTGTTATCATAGGAGGATTATGGAATAAATATTGAATAATAATACCTACATTCACATTTCTCAGGATTACAAGAATTCACGCCAACCGACAATCAAAAATATGACGTCATATGGATCCAGTGGGTTCTTGGTTACCTTACGGATGATGATTTGATCAAGTTCTTGAAAAAGTGTAGGTAAGAAAACCATTTTTTTTTTTTTTTTTAAATAATAGTAACTTAGAAATTGACGTCTGCACATTGGTCTTATATTTTTGGCTCAAGTAATAATTATGTTTGCTTTTTGTTTTAGTAAATTATTAAACACAAATGGCGTTATAGTCGTTAAAGAAAACATTTCTCAGGACGATGAAGGAGAAATAGATGCAGTAGACAGTTCAATAACAAGGAGCTTCATACAGTATTGTATTATATTCCAGCAAGCAAATTTAATATGTAAAGCAAGCAGAACCCAAAAAAATTTCCCATCAGAATTGTATAAAGTTAAAATATTTGCATTACAACCAGCTAATGACAAATCAAATTCTTGATAAATATATTTATGTGTAATACACTTAAAATATGAAATTTATGATCCTTTCAGTCTTTTAAATCGCCAGTTATCATTAACCAAACTTGTTTGTGTACAATTGAGTATTTTCATATATTTTTAATTTGTAACACCAAAGTATTTGTCACTTAAGCATCTAATCATCCATTCTATCCAGTCATAATATTTATATTTCCAAGTGCCTTAGTATAATTCATATGTGTGCATAGGCGCAAATAGCCTTGGGGGGGAGGGGGGATAAAGCCTAACTTTTAAAATGTTGAATGAGCTTAAAACAAAATGTAGGAAATAGTTGAAGGAACTTAGCCCTAAAGCTCCCCCATATTTGCGCCTATGTATGTATGTATGTATGGGTTCTATATGTTTTGTATTTGGCACTACAACAGATTTTTATATGATTTAAAAAAAGGTCATATTTATATTTGTGTAAATAAAATGAACTTTATAATAGTATATATTATTGACTATAATGAACAAAAATTAAATTGCATATTATTTGTCGACTCAATCTAACATGAATTTATATTACATTTGTTATGATGAATGCCAGTTTGCATTAAAAAACTAAACGAGGGGTAATAGCTGATTTAATTATTTTTTAACTGTATAATATAAATAATGCATCAATTTGTATTTTATTTGCGATTAAATAACATTAATTGAACTGAATCAATAAGTTTACTGGAATGGTTCAAATATTTTGGTTCAATCAATAGTTAAATTTGAAAGTTATTTATCACAAATTTTTAAGATTTTTTTTTAGAAATAAAAGAAATATATATTTACGTAGAGTATAATATAATGAATTAATATATAAGGAATACGGCAACTTTTATTATATTTTCAAGTTAATGACTACAGACATGTTGATGTCCAATCTATCTTTGGACATAAAATATTAAAATGTACATACTAAAACACTAGCTCTAAATATTATATTTAGCTGAACATTGATTGTATTCTACCAGGGGTCAATAAATTGGTCTTAAAGATTTAGCTGAAAATACTTAAAATAAACAATCTTAAATTATGAATAATGTTCATTAATGTTGCATTGTACCATATTATAATAAAATTCATTAAAGAACCACAGACTAGCAGTGTTGGGTAAATTACTTTTGAAAAGTAATACAATTACATTAAATATTTAAATTACATTTGCATTACCTGACATTAGTTTTACCACATTACTTTACTTTTTCAATCAAAAAAATAGGGCATTACAAAAATTGTTACTTTTTAAAAAAATAATTACATAATAAGTCCATAATGGATAATAAATAATATGTAGGTACATTGTTTATTACTTGGGCTTGGAAGTTGTAGGAGCTAAGAAATGTAAGATATGCATGCATATATGCACGAAAAAATTGCAAAATATGCATTAAACATGTTAACTATGCGTATAAAATCAATGAAATATGCATTTTCAATTTTCAATTTTTTTAACTCGCAATTGTATACCTACTTCAAATTTCTATTTCTATCTAATTAGCTGGGTCTGCTATAAATTGAGATCATACAGAACAATATGCAATTCCTACAACTTCCGAGCCCTACAAATAAGTATTTCAGCATACTAGCATGATAGACTAAATGCGTGTCACAATATCACTGTCATTAACTCCGTAATTGACTATGGCGATGACAATAAATACCTTCATTGATAATTTTGAGTTGTATATTCAATATTAGTTGAAATATACAGGTTAAGAAAGAAAAAAATCAATTTATATAAAATATGTATAATATGCATATAAAATCAATGAAATATGCAATTTTTTTAGCTAAAATTGGTAAAATATGCATTTTCAATTTTTCAACTCGCAATTGTATACTTCAAATTTCTAGCTAAGTCTGCTATAAATTGTGATCATACAGAAAAATACGCAATTCCTACAACTTCCGAGCCCTATTTATTACTTAAATGTTAGACATCAGGGTTGGCCACAACGCGGCTCTTATATCAGTTATGCGAGTCTCTTGAATCCAAGCTTAAAATAATTAAATATAATTCTGTTAGAATCAGCGGTGCTTTTTAGTATGTATAGTCCAAATTAGTCACGGTGTGTTTTGACCGCGCCAGACAAGGACAATAACATGTTGTGGCACACCTAGTGATGCGACAAGAGAATATTCTTTTGCAAATTATTACCGGGTAATTTTCTTTTTTTTAAATTTTATATTGTCGCTGTGAATAGTGATGTGATTATATTTGAAGGTTAATAACACTGGATACCAGTCGTGAACTCATGGTAGAAC
>NC_042494.1:52616367-52711955 GCF_005508785.2 Acyrthosiphon pisum | reverse complement strand
TTTGAATGCGCGACTGGTCATGTTCTTATTCCGCGCCAAGTATAATTATATTTCAGATCGCTATTAACTACCTATTGAGTATATAATATTACATTTACTTGGGGACCCACCGGCTACCACCCACCCCTCTATTTAAGAAAAATCTCAGAGGCAATTGCCTCTGAAATTACCGTTCACCACGCCACTGGCTGGGAACCCAACATAAGCTATTGAATTTATAAATCGTGATTTCCTGATGCCAAATTTACTTAATAAGTACACAATATTTTATATTGTTATTATATTTTATTATAGCCTGTAAGTTGAATTAATATTATAAATTACAACAAAATAACTAAAATCATTATTTTTATTTTTATTCGTTTCTATTGTGATAACTGATAAACAAAGCGTTAGAAATTAAAATCCCATTTTTGGCGGTTTTTTTGTAATTTGTCGGAGGTTTTTCCCGTGGCATTAAATACCTATTGAGAAAATCGAAAAATAACCCCCCTATAAAGTGTTTTTTTTTCGAATAAATTTGATATTGTTTTGATGTCATAAGTTGATAGGTGGAGAGGGAGGAGTGGAGCTTTGCCCTCCTCGGCAATGTGATGATTAATTTTGTGTGGAACGCTCGTTTATACAACTTCAGCAGAGTCCTTTTCTTTTTTATTTCCAAATCAACCACTGACTAATCATAATGTATTTGCTCACTTGGAATTTATCACGCAATCATCAAATGTTGTTCTTAATGGTTCCATATTGAATTATATCCTCTGTATCGTTTGTTTTTCAATTAGTTACTGTGAACACGAACCATTACAATTAGGTGCACAATATCACTGTCATTAACTCCGTAATTGACTATGGCGATGACAATAAATACCTTCATTGATAATTTTGAGTTGTATATTCAATATTAGTTGAAATATACAGGTTAAGAAAGAAAAAAATCAATTTATATAAAATATGTATAATATGCATATAAAATCAATGAAATATGCAATTTTTTTAGCTAAAATTGGTAAAATATGCATTTTCAATTTTTCAACTCGCGATTGTATACTTCAAATTTCTAGCTAAGTCTGCTATAAATTGTGATCATACAGAAAAATATGCAATTCCTACAACTTCCGAGCCCTATTTATTACTTAAATGTTAGACATCAGGGTTGGCCACAACGCGGCTCTTATATCAGTTATGCGAGTCTCTTGAATCCAAGCTTAAAATAATTAAATATAATTCTGTTAGAATCAGCGGTGCTTTTTAGTATGTATAGTCCAAATTAGTCACGGTGTGTTTTGACCGCGCCAGACAAGGACAATAACATGTTGTGGCACACCTAGTGATGCGACAAGAGAATATTCTTTTGCAAATTATTACCGGGTAATTTTCTTTTTTTTAAATTTTATATTGTCGCTGTGAATAGTGATGTGATTATATTTGAAGGTTAATAACACTGGATACCAGTCGTGAACTCATGGTAGAACTGTATCAAATAGTCGTACAGACTATAGATAATAGAAGATAGGGAAATTACTTCAATAATTTTATAATTATTAAAAAAACATTGCACAAGTTATTTTTACATTTTTTTTTTTTTTTGGTTTACTATAAAAATGAATTGAATTAAGTATTATTCTAGTTATCTATTGACCATAGTATAGTAGCATGCATAAAATACATTAATAATAGTTTATTTTACATTTATAATAATTTATACTTACTAATCCTACATAATTATTATAGTTGTCACTTGTTAACTACACCAAGAATTATAAATTATTAATTATAATACCTACTTCATACATACTATATAAAACATATAGGTAATTATTTAAATAATGTTTATGATGTGGATTTCTATGGGTTCAATCTATGAATTATTGAAGAAAAAGAAAATTACCAAATATTCTCTAGCTTAGAGAATATTCTCTCAAAAGATAATTACAGTAATTTTACATCACTAGGCACGCCTCGAATTAGCTTTATAAATTTGAGGCTCCAAAAATGTCTATATTATCCACATAAGATCGTATAAAGTTGGGAGTTGTATCTAATTTTAGTCTATCTCCTAATTAAAAGCTTGGTTGGATTAGGTTAATATTTAGTATTTCTGAAACAAGGAACAAAATTCTAAAAGCCTAGTCTTTTTGGCCGTGAAGCATGTGCTCTAGGGTTAACTATACCATTAAGCTGCTATCAATTTAACGATAAAATAATGTATAATTTATTCATGCATCACAGATCACTAAAGGAGACTCCACACTGTACCATAATCTATGAAAAAATAATTTTTTAATGTGACTCAAGTGATCATATTGACGTAATTAAATGGTGGTGACTAGTATGAAATATAGTAGTATACCACTAGATTCATCTAATCACAGCGCTGGGGGTTCTGAGGTATAAATGAAAGAGATGTTTATCAACATATTTTTTTTTTATTTAAGGTCAGTATAACAGAACTTATGCTTTAACTGCGTACATCCTAGGGGGGAACTTGTTCTTCTTCTTAATTTCTTTCATTGTCTTAACACTAAGTTCCTTCTTAGTCAATGCACGCCTCTTCGCCCTGGTAAGTTTTGGCCTCAAATCCAAAGGCTTGTACTTACGGTTCTGAAAAAAAAATTATGTATAAATACTAGATACCTATAAGAAATATTAAAAAAAAGTATTATAACTATAATATAATGTATTCCATAGAGGGAAGAAAAGTAGCATATATTCAAAATATAGCAAGATAATTGCCACACAATTTGGTACGATTAACTCATAGTAAACAGAAATATTTTGTGCAAAGCAAAAAAATATGTTATACTTTATTCATCTCAAAACGCCACAAAAAGTCAACACTATTTATAAGTATCATTATAAAATAACTGTTTTTAGCTCTACTCAAGGAGCTGATATTATGATTGGATAACTAACTTAGTATTCCTAAATAGCGTGCCGCCATTGAAAAGGAATCCTTTCTTTTCGAAGACATATTTCTCATATGTCCTATGACAAACACTAAGAAATAATGGCTTTTGTTAGGCATACCGTGAACAAGGAATCAGGCAACATTGTTATGCTAATGAAGACTCCATCACTATGATTTAAATAATCCATTAATAATCGACTACATCATTTTTTAACATTTAACGAATTGACTAATTATTTTATATTGGCATGCAAGGATTTATGTCAACAAATTTATAAACCGTAGGCATTAACAATGCCGCAGCAATGAAATCAAAAATTGACAGCACTTTCAAATAATATTACTATATCAGTAATCTAAAAAAGATGGCAATAATGATTTATCAATTTTCCTCAGTCTTAAGTGGCGCAGATGGGGTTCTGTCACTGACAAAATAAATTGATGTATTGAATATTCTTATCCAGTTTTTCCATACGTACAAATTCATAGCTGTAGCATTAATTAAAAAGTTGTTTAGGGAACTTCACAAAAACCAAATATGGACCATCTATTAACGTGTTAATCAAAGTGCAATAATTATCAAAATTACAACAACACCATATTGAATTATATTTAACCTAATTTAACCAAACAAGCCTGATAAAGAAAAATTGGCCATCAAATGTAGAATGAGACATATTTTTATTGTGAGTTACAAAATACACAAGAAGGAAATCTAGTATTTTTGTTTGTTACAAAAGTACATTAGTGCATACAATTATATCATAAATATTTCAAAAATGTAATTTATAAAAACTTTACAATCAATTTAAAATATTTAAACATACCTTGAAGATTTTTCGTAGTGCTTCCTTTTGTTTCTGATGGATTACGACATAACAGCGTAGGATTGCTTTGCGGACAACACGACTAAAAATCAAAAAAATATTGTTAATTCCAAATTATATAGAGTTGAATAATTGATAATAGTTGATTTTCAATAATTGGAAATTCATATAAAAAGAACAATAACCAGTGGGCTCTTCAAATCGGCATAGCTAAATTGATTCTAACGCGAGTACAATGTCATAAAATATAGTATAAATGCTAATACTTACATCCGGGAAAGTTTCGATGCTGTACCTCCAGTAACTTTAGAAACCCTCAAATTGGCCAGTTCCTGTTTCAACTCTTCGAGTTGTTTCAACAGGGATTCCTTGTCCTTAAGACGCAAATCTGAGCACTTGACTTTCGTCTGTGAAAAAAAAACAACACAAATCTTTAGTACCGGTTAAATGTGAAATATCAAAACGACGATCGATGCATATTTCGCTAAGCAATCTTACGGATTTAATATTGGTGAAACTTAAATAGAAAAACTATTGAAATAGACTAGGATTGAAAAGGATAAAACTTACCATTTTGTTGCGTTAATATACACAATGCTACAATCGAATGAAAAGAGTGCCTGCTAACAATTTTTGTGTTTACGCGAGAACGTCAAGATGTGATCATAACCTAAAAGGTCATGGAAGAATTCCACTTGCATGGAACAGAAGGCCAACGTTTCGATCGTTTTCGTTATCTCTATTGATAAAAGTAAAAAATGAAAATAAAACAATCGCTCTTCACTCAGTCATTAGTCTTCTGTCGTATTTTTTTTTTTTTTTTGTCGTTCTTCTAATAGATTTTTAGATTATTAATTTAATTTGCCATGCACTTTTTATAATGCTCCGCCATACGTGATGTACTCTAAACTTTATTTATTATTTAGTGCTCATCATCAGTGAATGTCTGGGCGTACTTTCCTAACGCCGATTAATTTTGTACGAACAGCACAATCTACGACTGTTGTCGAATATTCGAAAAAAGACACTACGTGAACGTATTTTTATTTATTTGTTTCAGAACGAATCAAATGGACATCGCACTGACCGAAGCAATGAAAAATATAGTTCCTAAAGGACTTCCGGCCGACATCAATTCGGCGTTTAGCGGTTATGTGACAGAGAAACTGTACATGTTGCTACAACTGTACCTGCAAAATAAAGGATGGAACAGCATAGAATTGTTGAAAATATTCTCTGAAATGAAAGATTCATCTGTATTACCTAGTGCTTCTTATTTGCAGTAAGTCAACTTTTTTTTTTTTATTATTTCATTGTGTTGATTTTGTGCACCCTGATTTAAATTCATCAACACTTGAAACCTACAAAACTTAAAACTCACTTCTATCATACCAAATATTTGATATTATCATTAGTGGAAATGCATTTTTATTGGATAGTATTTAAGACACAAATTTCTGGCCAAGTAGAGTACCTATTTTACAACAAGTTTTTCTGGTACAAAATGGATTTTTTCTTCATAAGCAAATGTTGACTTATCTCACAATAATGAAACAATTTTATTTTATTGCAGTCATGTAATGTATACCTCAACGTAATCCTTCATATTGAAACTGAAAACATAATTTTTACTAGACAAATAATATAACCTAACAGAAAATATTAGTGTATTTCTCAAGTATCCTTAAATGTGATAATATAACCAATGACAGTCGGTTACTTGAAAAGTAACCCACTTATACCTCTATTTGATAGGCAATCAAATAACTGGTGCATTATTTTAATTTAATTTTAATTAGAATTAGGTACAAGATATTATGATGTTTCAAAATAACCTAAATTAACAAAAAGCTTAATTTGGAATAAAATTATAATTGATCCCCCATAATATTCAGTTATTGAGGGTTATATACTTATAATAGTTGGCCTTTCTACCGGGCACTGATGTTATTCATCATGTCAATAGGTGTTTGTATGTTTTGTCAATAAGACAATAACATATTATCATGTTAATAGATGTATTTTATAATTATTATGTAATGTGATAAAAGAAAGTCTTTTTATGTGCATTAATTATAAATACCATAGTTTTCCATACAAAAGTATACATACATTTATGTAATTGTAATAGTTATATAAAGTTATATACCAACATTATTCTCTTATTCATTTAAAATATTTTTTTCAGAATGATGGCTTCGAGAGTATCATTAGATAGTCAAGCAAGATTAATCCTTCGAGAGAATGGTAAAATTATTTTACCTTATGAACATTTTGCAAATGCGGTAATGTTAAAGCATATGAATGGCCCACATGGATTACATTTGGGTGTTGAAGGAACTGTTAGAGCGGTAATAAAAGTTTATATTTTGTACAAAAAATAATAATAATACTGTGAATAATGTTTTAGTAATACAACATATTGACATATTGTATGTGTTAACTAAACCCTTTGAGATGGAGGATAATTACCTAATCGTTAAATTTTTATAGATTATGTTTGTAATTTTTATTTTATTTTGGTTTATTGTTTTGGTATATTTCTGTTTAACCAATCACCGGTATTTCAATTTTTTGTTTTATTTTTAACATATATAGTTAAGCATGCTGAAAACAATGGTGAAGTCAGAATTTGGAGGTCTTACTTAGGTTAGGTTAGGTTAGGTTATGAAGTCTGAGACCCATTCAAGGTTGTTTTACATAATAGCTGAGGAGGAATGTCTTAGATTTTAATTGTCCAAGCGAGTGACCACGCCATGTCTATATGAAAATACTGTATATTACAATTAGCTATAACTTTGAAACAAAGATCGACTTCCAAATTTTGACTTCATCATCGTTTTCATTATGCCTAATTACATAGATACGTTTAAACCTCAGAAATGGTGACTGTAAAACAGAAAAGTTCCATTGTTTTTTTAATATATTTTTTAATGAACTTGATTCTATTTTTTTTTGCAATTTATCTAAATAGTATGTACAGTATAAACAGTGAACATTTTGTACTGTTTTGTACAACTATTGTATGTGTTATCAAATTCATAGGTTATGGATTCATATACAATTGGCCGTGAAAACTTTGGTATGGAAAAAGAGTTTATTATTGAAGTTGTACAAAACTGTCCAAACCCAGCATGTCGCTATTACAAGACTCAATTAGATTTATCTCAACATACTAAACAGTCAAATTACATGAACTCTTCAAACTCTGGTAGGATATTGTCATTTTAACACTACATTTGTAAAACCTATGATTTAGACAACTAGAATATTCATTTTTGAATTTTATTTATTAGGTGTAAATATTCCAGTTGGTCGAGAAAGTCCAAGTATATCAATGAGTCAAATGATTAGTCAGCAATTAAGTGCTCATGGTTTGGCACCTCCTAGTACTCAATCCCAACAACCACATTCAGCACCTGTCGATCTAACTGGACCTACTCCACATCCAGCCCCTGAAATACCGAATCCGATGCCTATACACGTACCGCAGGTTCCAAAAACTGTAAGTGCACGACAAGCACAGCACAATAAGTTGGCAGATTTTTTAAAGGCCAATCTTGAAAATCTAGACAATAAAGATCTAATGGCTGCTCATGATACAACTTGGCCTGAAGTTTCTGACAACCGTAAAGGTCATTTAGATGGTAAGAATAATTATAATTTTAATTCTGACTTTAATAATGTATCAATTTTAAAAGCCCGTTTTGATGCCTGTGATAATATCTCATTTGTATAGCCTACCGTGAGTAATATTTAGCCGGTCTAATTGGTTGTTATTCTATTAAGGCACTTGTATGATATTATTGATATTTACTCCTATAACATACTGTTAATTATGTATAGGTAAGGTATTATTTTTTTAAGTTATTGCCTAAATATTTTAATAATTTAACATATTTACATAAACATGTAAGTAAAACATAATTTATCTTCAAGACAGCCAGATAGCTTATATTGTTGATTCCTTTTATTTACATTTATGCCGGTACTAAAAATGTAAAAATTATATTATTAATATCATTATTAAAGCAACAGTTCCTCACTTATTCTTTTATACATTATAATATTTCTACAAAATTTTTTTTTAGTTTTATAATTCAGTGTGTTTGTTTTGACACTATTTTCATGGATGTTTTTTTAAATTAAACAAAACTTTTTGATATCCTACATACATAATATATGGCCAACAATTAATTGTTATGAAATTATAGGAATGACAAGTTCTTGTATTAAATTTAAGTATGAATGTGCTGTTATAATTAGGCAATATATCTAAAATTATAGCGCATTATTTAAATTTAGTTATAATGAAGTAATTATTTGAAATTGTAGAATTCAACAACAAATGTAACCTAACATAATATGTCAATACAACGCTAATGTGACCCCAGTCTTATTCTTCTCTTTGTCTTGGACACATTCTTCTCTCAAAAATGTCTATCTTTAAATTTTTATTCCTAAGAAGATACTAAGATAGTTATGATTTTGAACACATTCTCTTTTATTGTCCCCTCTATCATTTGACAAAATTACTCTCTTCTTTCATCTCTAGTGTCTATAGGGTTATCCTTCTTCTGATATTCAATCTCCTTCATTAAATCATCCAGCCTTTTTATTTAACCCCTTTTAGAAATTTTAAATAATATTTTTGCTATAAAAATAATATTGTAATTATTAAAATAATAATAATATTAATACACGGGTCTCAAATCTATTAAAAATATGAAGGGTTTTGGTTTCAGTTTTGAGAACAGTTTTTAAGTTCTTCTAATATTGTTTTAAGTTTTGTGAACGTTTTTTTGAAATTCTTAGGTTTTAGTTACGAAATAACCTAACAAACAACCTAACCAGGGCTTAACTGTTTTTCTAACAACTGGGTTTTCAACCCCTAGGTAACAGAGAACAACATAATATAACTGTTTATTCTTAATTTTAGCTGGCCAAGAAAAAATTATCAGAGCATTTTCAGAAATAATGAAAAATATGAATAGAATGAAAGCATGTGTGAGACCAGCCATGTGTAAGCCTTATGGAAAACAATCAGAATCATTACAAAAAAGTAAAGTTTATTAAAAATAAAATAACGTTAAAGCAGCTTTTCTTAACAAAATTAATATTTTAACTCAACAAATTTAATTTTATTGTGAAGACCATACTCATAAAATTGTCTGTTTTAATTTACACTAAATTTTTTTTCATTTTGGTGTGTTATAATTTAAAAACTTTTTCAGCTTTGATTGATACAATTCAGCTTGTTCAGTCATTAAGATCGTTTCTTCCTCCACCACATATTGCAGTCAGTAGCTGGAAAAATGAAGATAAACATGGGTAACATATAACATATAACATATAAATACATTTTTATTGAATTTATAATGAAATTGAATAATTCATAAGAAATGTGACTACATTTTTAAATATTTTTTAGATTAAGAAAAACTGTTTTAGACAATTCTAATCAAACAGTTTCAGCTGCCAATTTTAAAGATCTCTGTGATGCAATGTCTCGTAACAAGCAAAATTGAGAGTTTGTACTAAACTCGCAAAAAGTAAAACTTTTTTCAACTATTTTTATCATCTTTCAAAAATCACGTTACTTTTATTTTATTTTTACATCTAGTCAAAATTCCCTATTTTTCCCAAAATGAATGGGAAAATCTGTTTGTTTACTTGGAGGGATCTTACCATTTTATTTAAATTAAATCTTATTAATGTCTCCATATGAGTGTCTTCTAGTTTGAGGTTTTTACCTACATTTATTTATTTTAAATTTAACATCTTGTTCAATTATTATAATTCAACAACTATTACAATTTTTTTTTTTATGCATGTTGCCAGCATGATATCAAAATGTATGTTGCCAAATGTCTATGTTTTGTTTAGTTTCAATTTTCAAAACATTTCATGCCATAATAGTAACCTAAGTATACATTAAATAACTAATTCATTTTTTTGATTACAATCGTAATCAACATAATTTACTAATTATAAAATTATTATAAGTAAACGCTTATTTTAATAATAATACATTGACTGTTTAATGTTTATGTTGTATTGATATTTTATTAATTTATTTTAATTGCCAATTAATTTAACCTGTAAGCACTTAACCATTCATTTATTATTTCTAAAGTTTTTTTTTATTTCAACAAAAAACATTTTGCCTTTAATTTAATTAGGTAGCAAATGAGTAACTTATATTTACAATAGCCTAGTACATAAGCAATATAATTTGAATTATTTTTTTCATTTTTTGTATCAAAAGCTGTCAATATATTATATATTACTTGTTTTAACCGTTTTAAGCATTTAATAGACAGTAATAATAATGATAAAGTTTTTGCTTGATACAATCGTACTATAAATGTAAAAGTAACAGTAGGATTTTTTTATATTATATGAACTTCTTATGGACAAATATCCCATAAGTGTTTACTGGTTAAAACTATAGAATATTTTAAGTACACTCGACTCTCGGTAACTTAAACTTATGTCTTTAAAGGAAGGAACCCAATTTAAGATATAAATACTTTCTTATTATCAAGGTACAAGTTACTGGGAATCTACTGTATTATTATTTTATGTAAGGGGCCCGATGCCAGCTTTTCAAATTTTCCGAAATTCAATAAAATTTTATATTTTACTTGCCATCTCAAATTATAATAAAAATATTATAAAATATAATTGTCCACTAATCTATTACCCGATATCTATTTAGGGTGTAGTATTATATCAAAAAAAATGACTTCACGGAATAACTCTCAGGCTTTGTAGAATTGTCAGATTTTGATGACTATTTTTTTTATCTGAAAGAAGAATACTTCCTACAGCTTGCATTGATCACTAATTTTGTATTTTATTTCAAATAATTGTTTTAAAAAATTTGTAAAAAATGCTTTTTATCTTGTATTTTTTTAGACATATAAACACATTATAAAGTTTGAAAATAAAATATTGAAAAACAGATATTGATGCGAGCTGTAGAATATTTCCCTTAAGCAATAGAAATTATGAAATTGGGTTGATTCTACAAGGCAGTATCGTTAATCCCGCAGAGTTTTATTGAGTACAAAATGGAATCGGCACCGGGTGCCTTAAAGTGTGCACTGATCTAAAATTATTTTTATTTTTTGTGGTTAGGAATTTTGTTATCTATTTTATTAGTAGGTACAGTTAAATTTATTCTCAGAATAACTGTCATAAAATGTATACTGAATTCAACAAATGAAGTGAGTTATTTGATTGTCAAATCTAAAGTCCATGACCTTTTAGACTAAACTGAAGGGAAATATATCACTTCGTTTACTGAATTATAATATTATGATATACCTAAATATTGATACTACGCTAGTCAACAATAACATCTTTCATACTAATTGGTGATCTTAAAATAGTTAATGATGCCTGTATGTTTGATTTTTATTATTATTAATTTTATATACACAATATACGTAAAATGGTATTTAAGTGTGCAAATGTGTAATTTTACAAAATCACATGATATTATAATTTATTATGTTTTAATTTTTATGTAATTTTTTTTTTAATAATATCAATACTAAGTGTTCCACCATAGATGTTTAAGTCCTATATATTGTATAATATTATAATGATTTCCAGTTATAAGCTCAATGATTGTTGATTGTTTAAACATCTAAAACAAAGTTTCAAGTTATCTTAATGGCTTATGTACAGAAGATATTTTATTTTATATAATTATAAATGGATTTTGCTATGTTCTTATATTCCACCATACATTTGATTTTAATAATTTAATCAAAACTTCTTTCCAATTTGTGTTATTTGTTCAAACTTACACAATAAAATATTAAAGCTCAATGTTTAAACAACAACATCATAACAGTGATTTTCTGTGAACATGTTTGTAACTATACTATTTGAAAACACGGTAGTCATGATATATATTTTTTTAAATTGTCATGTTTAAAAATGAAAGTATAGATTTGATTGTGTAAATGTGTGGTTAAAATAAATGTTCATTTATTAAGAGAGGTGGCAATTACAGTGGCGGACGAGCTAGAGTGGCGGGAGAGCGATCCTCGCCTGGGCCTGGTGAAAATTTGGGGCGCTTAAATAAATTTGGGCCGAATTTTCTGTTTCGTTAAGGCTAATTTTTATTCCCAGTCCGCCCCTGGGAAATTGTAAACAAAAATGTTAACATTGAGCTATAAAAATGAGTCAATATTATTACAGTATATAAGGTAAATGTGATTTGTGTGTTAAAATGTAATGTATTTTTAATACTATTATTTTAATAGTACGGTAATATTTTAGTTGTCTGTATTTGAAGAAAAAACGTATCTGTGATCTTTCCTAATCCATTCTTTAATTTTTACCAAAATCCAAAATTTGATTCATAGTTTTCGACTTTATTTTCCTATTTGTGTAAAGCGCATAATGTGTACCTATTGCAGGGTCGTCCAAATTTTGTTCTACGAAATTTGGCTGGGACTTCCATATTATAACGTATTTAGGTTTTCATGCCATTCCTACCAATTTCGTAACCCGACATTTGAACGATGCCTTATAGTGTTGTACGTATATATTATTACATAAATATAGCCTATAGGTAGACTACACTTATTGTTATATTATGATAATGATTATGTATTTGCGACATAATATTATTATGTAGTCTTAAGAAGTTTTAAATCCGATGTATAAAAAAAAAATATGTGTGATTTAATTTATATTGTAGTTCATAATGTTATATTCGAAAAAAAAAATTAAACTTAATATTAAACATACACAAATGAGTTTTTATTATACCTTTCCATCAATTAATTTTACCTGAAGACATTATCGCTGTGAATACGTATATATTATATTATGTATCGGGTGATTTTTTTATTAATATAAGTAGGTAGGTACTGTCATTTTCTCAATAAATTTATGTTGTGGAAAATATTTATCTTACATAATTTAGTCATTAAAATACATTTTTTTAAATTTTCTTTATCGTAGTCGGCTTTTGAATATTGACTTGGGTTGGTAAATTTTAAAATTCCAATTCTGATTCAAAAATATTTTTCTGATAGTTTTTACGCATTAAAATAGAATATCCAACTAGTGGTTAATCGGTTAAAACTTGAAAACATTTAAATTTAAGATCAGATGAGTACTGCAATATGACATAGGGAATAGGTAGTCCGCAAAACTTTGGTTCACTACCCCGTTCATCAAATAACTTTAAATCATATAGGTAATTGATTAAGTACCTATATAGCTTTATAGGTACAGCGCGTCGTACGAAACATATATATAATGGAATAGTCACTGACCAAGGAATAGATGAAATTTGCGATGGGACTACACTTTCAGGTACGACGGATGATCATATCCTTTCCTCATGACCATAAAATAGCTGGTTTGTACAAATGTGCACAAAAACAACATCACAAATCACAATACGAATGAAGTAATTGATATTATTTGACGTTATTTTACACGTAGAGTCGTAGAACATTAGATTTTGTATTATAAAATAAAACCCTGTATATAGGAGTATAGGACATAGCCACATAGGTAGGTAATATCCATTTGTATATGAACGTTGTGTACCTATATTTTGTACAGAAATATTTTCACATCCCTCCTCGGAGTGTAATTACTAATTAGTATATTATACTAGATACGTCATTGACTAATAACACAGGTTCAAAATTAGAGTTTTTTTTTATTTTAAACTTCTCAGGAAAATATTTAACTTTGTAATATAAAATAAAAAATGTACTTATGATACTTATTATGTAGTTTCAGAAAATAAAAATCAAACACGATAATGCGTGTTGTATTCGCTTTAGCTGATTACTTTTATTGTAAGCAAGAAAATGTATTCAAAAATACATAAATTCACCGAGAAAATTAATGTAACATCACAGATTATATAAAATTGTATATAATCTGTGGTAATTTACTAATATGGCCATAACAAGAGAATCACCCTGTACGTAGATTAGGGAGTGCTATGCGTTCTCGACGACTTTCGGTGGTGTTTTCGCTGACATAACGAAGACGGCGTCATGCAGCCAATAGTAATCCTGGCTCAGGTCACCCTCGCACAGGTACGGGAGTCTTGTCCAGCATAGAACTTCCAGTCCAGACGGTTCGAACACGTCGTGCACCACTGAACACACCTGTTCCTCGAACGTTACGCCAGTGATCGGCAATTTTTGTTCCGGTTCCGCGGAACCTGTTTACAAAATAATACGAGATAATATGATATTATTAATTATTATAATATTATCTCTATTATCCTTGTAGGATAAGCCGTATAATATATTATGTACCTACAGTAGCGGATTTTCAACATTTTTCTGGAGGGGGGGGGTGTCCTTAAAATAATAGATATTCCAAGTCTTCAAGGGATCCTACCTAATTAAAATTAAATACTTAACAGCATATTATTTCAATATATTTGAAATAGGTATAAATAACCTTATATTAATATATTATACTAGTGTATATAATATAACATAAATAAATCCGTAAATCCAGCACTGTGTGCAAGATGTTAATATTAGGCATTAGCAACGACGAAATGTTCTTTCCGGCCGACGAGGCGTCTATAACCACATTGACTTTATCGGTAATAACATGCAACTAATAAATGGATTAATGCCCCATTCCCTTTTTTTACATACAAAATGAGTACCTATGTATAAAAAGCGAATTGACTAATAATCGGTCGTTATTTTACCACAATACCTACATTTTTTTTTTTAGAATTTTTTCAAAAGCTCCGTTGATTTAGCAGATATTGCTGGAATACATGTTATATTTCAAAGCATACCTGGCAAGGGGCATGCCGCATGCCAAGACTGGCATTGGCTGGGCCGATGCTGAAATATTGTTGACATGATTTCTATTTTTATGGGTAGGTGCAAGAGGCACCGAATTTGATTGGAAATACACACAAAAATGTTTAGAATCAAATATAAATTTGGTGAGAAAATTTAAATAGTAATAATATGCTGTATATTACCACAGATTATGTACAATTTTATTATATTATTATTTATTTTACAATTCTAAATGCATTAGCCTATAACCTATAGGTACAGTAACTAAAGGCTAATGCATACTAAAAAGTATTACAATATGTTTGTTAGTCATTATAAATTTCAATTTTAATTTCATTTTTAGTGTGTACGCCGTACGGTGCACCTATAATCTATATCATAAGCCATGTGATGGTTGCTATTCCTGTTATTATGGTATCTGACACCCCCGCTCGAGTTCCTACAGAAATCAATCAACCCTTAGATACAAATAATATATACCTGCGTACCGAGAATAAGACGTAAATAAACATTTTTATTTTTCATAATGACGCGTGCAAATAATTTATTTATATTATGTTGGGAGAGCATAACCGAATAATAAGAAACTTCCCACAATCCCACCTCATCCCTTTTAACAATTTAATAATCCAGAAACTAGAAAGGACTCCCATCACATATAGGTACTATGACTTATGAGTGTAAAACTGTAGAAGAATATATGAATATTATATGAGATGTCAATATGGCATCTCTTACAAGTTACAATAGCCTGTCGACATTGTTTTAATTTATATTTCCAATAATAATTGGCATGTATAAAGCATGGCAAGTGGCAACATAATACAAATGCTGAAATGCCACGACAAATCCTTTTCGATAAGTGTTTTGTTTAAGTCACTCGTTGCAACTGCAATAGAGCGTGCAGTGTGCAATATATATATGCGCTGCAGCAAACGAAGCACATTGTAAAGAGACTGGCTTGAGCAATGGAGTAAAACGGGCGCATGTAAACTCCGCCACAAGAACCTTTTTTTAGTGTAAACTCCACCAGGAAAATAAAACAGGTAAAATTGAGTTTATGTAAACTCCGCCAGTGAAAAAACTGAAGTAACAGTATACACTATACAATTAATATAATAAGCAAATTATTATTAAACAAAAAAATCATAATTTTATAGTAATTATTATCCTTATTAATTAAGTATATGTATACCAAAGTATATAAAAATTTAAAAATAAAAATAATAAATGTGCGAACAAATCATACAAATTGCAATGGCCAGTATGATGTTAAATAATAATGATAGACAATTGTGATAACTAATAATCAAAAAATAATATGTAGATATATTATATTATTATGAAATAATATGTTATAATAGGTACCTACTTATAATATTTTGAATTGTAAACTAAAATTATGAGATACAATTAATAGATATTCAAACCATTAAGTCAAATATAAATCAACTATTATAACTATTTAGTATTTATAGCTTTTTCTAACACAATTTCATTTGAATTTTGAATTTTTGAGTTTACTTACTAGAAAAATATCATTAAGTTTTATATACGGAAGGCCTAATTAATACTGCCGGAGTTTCCATATACCCATTACAGGTAAGAAAATAAAACTGGCGGAGTTTACATTAAACCTTTTCATTACCTTTTTACCTAACCGGTATTCTGGCGGAGTTTACAATCGCCCGAGTAAAACACAGTAGGGTCAACTTTCCTAGCCCCCTTGTCACCCTCACGAAATTAAACCTTACCAATATACCTACACCACTAGGTTCGAGTAAATAAAATACTTAAATATACCTAATATATTATTACTTAATACTTATACTTTTACAATCCGCATGAACAATCACTATAAATTTAACGAATCAATAGTATCTAAGTATTAAAGGTTCTACAACCATGATTTAGTGTCCATAATATTTACAATTGAAGCATTATGTTATATTAGATTATAACGAATTTTTAAATTTTTATTTTTCACATTTTATTACAAAACTCACTGAATTCGTCGTAGGGTTTGTACGGCAACACCAGCGCTACGACGATCCTGCCGTTGGGTTTCAGGGCTTTTTTCATTTCTTCCAAGAGCTCTGCCGGATTGCTGCAACGATCCAACAGGTTCAGACACGACACTACATCGAATTTCTCTTCGCGAGTCCACCAATTGTCGACGTCCAACAATCTGCTTACAACACATCATTACTTAGATATAAATACGTACATTCATATATCATATACAGAAGTATAGAGATCAGTATAAACGAAATTATGTACTTATATAATATTTAATAGGTACTAATGGGCGAAGGAAATGCAATGGTCTATGTAAATAAATATGTAGCCCCCCCTGCAGCTGCTGGCTAACTACAACGTTTTTAAAATTATTTTAATATAATAATTGATTTTAATAAATTGATAAGGTTTGTACGAGCCAGGAGTGTAGGTACTAGGTATTATAGATAATATATATATATAAATTAATGTTTGTCTGTCTGTCCTTTATGCATTCCTAAATAGTGGAACCGATTTTGATGACATTTTTTGTGTGCGTTTGAGTGGTTCCCGAGGTGATTTAGATTCATAATTGGACACGATGGGTCCTACTCGGGAGGTGCTCAAACAGGTATTTTGAAATGTACTATATGGACACTTTTATTTATAAATGGGTGCTATTGGATATTATATTAGAAATAATTAGTATAAATAAATATTTATTATTTTTTGGTTGCCATTTGTTAATTGGGCAGTTAGGTAAAAGCTTGCATCAAATCGAATTTTCGCACATTAGCTACCAAGGTGGCAGAGTAAATAAATATTTATACGATGTTCTTATTAGGTAGCTCCAGGTAATGCTCTATATAGTCTATATTTTCTAAAAATGAAAGAAAATTAAGTTCAATTTGAATTTTGAAATTGTAGGTAGGTACTTAAAAACCAATTTGTTCGTGTTTTATTTAATTTGCTCAATCGTTTTAAGTTTTTAATACTGACCTATGTAAACATTACAAGTTATAATACGTATTCAGTATTGTTATTATTGTTATTATTGTTATTCAGTATTGTTTTGCGCATGAATAGCATGATACAAAATCCATACGACTATACCTACATACTTTAATAGTTTAATACTTAAGAATAATCAAGTGCACCTTCATATACTCGTATTTAAAACCCTAGCATACTTATTAGGTACCTATTATTTTATTCAATGACAAAACTATTTAGTAAAAATGTATTGATAAATGGTTCTAAGCGGCTGGAATATAGCATTTCGGAAAAAGGTCGGTTCGTAAAAAAATTACGTACACAACATAACACAAATCGATCTAATCTATGCAAATGCTGTAGGAAAACACGGGTACAGCACGATTGCGCACATTTTCATTCTTAATTTGAAAAATGATAACACCAAATAAGTGCATCAAATTAGTATGACAACTACACGCAAAAAAGATGGATAAGTAGGTACCGCTTTGCTGTACATTAGGTGTCGAGTGGGTTACTGTAATGGATGTGTACAATCACTACATACCTACGAAAAACCATTCTGAGCGAAGACTAGACGGTCTTTCAGTCTTCTATAAATCTATATTCTTTCTTATTATACCTATTATTAAATATAATTTATGATATTATTGTTATTAAGGTAATTTATTTTACTATTAGACATTAGTACCTAGGTAGTATAGTAGGTAGAATTAATTTTTGCCGAAAACATAACATTTAAAAATGCCATAATTTTGTATATAAAATATAATAATATAACTTCTAAAAACGTCAAGAATTAACTTAAAAATTAGCTGAAAAGAAGAATCTTTGAAATACGATAATAATAAGAGAAACTGTGGTAATATATTTTTTAGATTTTTAGGTTATAGTTTGAACTACTTATAAGAAACCTTGTTTTAAAATTCAATTCTTAGCTATGAATATTGAACATTTTTTATATTTTCAACTACAAAATAATTTGAAAATATTCGAGAGGTTATTTCGAAAGATATGATTAATTTAAACAAATTTGAATTTTAAATGCTTATACATTTGAATTTTTTTTGATCTGCTATTATAAAAACTTATGAGAAATCTTGTACCATATTTTCAAGCTTTTTGATCTAATGAATAATTTAAAATTGGAAATTTCAATAAATACTAAATAATAAATAGTTCAAAAAGAGTCAAAATATATTGAAAATGTTATGAAGTATATAAAACGATAAAATAAATATTTTGAGAAAAGTTCAATTACGGTTATTCTTTTTTGTATTACAGTAAAATAAGAAATAGTTTGATGAGAAATTGTTAATTTGCGGGTGAATATCCAATTTTGTAAGAGATTGAACTATAATAAAAAAAAAATGTGATTTTCATGCAAATTCTTTTTGTAGTTGAAAGTAGAAAAACTTATAAGGTACTTTTATCTTAATTTTCAAATCTTCGATAGATACACAAAAAGACAATTTTTTATGAATTTCCAACTTTTGTGATTTTGACGATTGTTGTTTAAATTCTTTCTTCACACACTTATAAGCAATTATTTTGGATTAACGTTAATTTTTTTTTCATTATATTTATAACAACTTACGAGGAACCTTGTATTAAATGTCCAAGGTTTTTGACTAATCGACAATAGTTAAAAAAAACTAAAAATGTCGAAAATTTTTATTGTTCGAATAGGTGTGATTACTGAGTACAGACCAGAGCATATTTTAAGTAATTTTCACTGGGTGGCACTTCAATAAAATTGTCTACCAGAGGAACATGAAAGGGAAATCAACTCTTCTATCTCAACAATTTTAACATAGGTTTATTAACTGAACTCTACTGCGAGACATATATCTACAAGTTTTATATAGGTTTATTTATTGAACTCTACTTCGAGACATATATCAGCATAACCGATTTTTCAATAATAAAACGGTTACCTACGCGGTAGAATAAACGATATATACGAATGATGAGTAGACGAGTACACCGTACAGTGTACACGACCGCGAAAGTCTACGAGCGGACGAGCGGTCTATGTTTCGTTATTGATATTATTATCAATAAAGTAATAAGTATATAAATAACTGTCACTGTACGTCTGTACCCGTATAGTCGTATCTGTAGGCAATCGCCTACTAATATGGTGATGTATTAACGAATTTAAGGGGACTGGAGTATACCATGTCTATAAAGGAGTATGTTTAGGCATTTAATATTACACGACGTACATTTTGGCCGTGTCAATGTGTGAGAAGTAAATGAACATTAGAGTGTGTAATCCGTTATCAAACTTTTGCGACGAAATTTGAATACTCGGATTTACGATTTATTTTGTATTGTCGTAATATTTATCATACAAAGATTCTTAGAAATATTCCAACACCCATACGCGCATGCAAAAGTCAATAAACACGAAGAAAATACTTTGGCTCTGGCTGTAGGGTGCAAATTTGATGTAAACAGTACCAAAAGAGGAACAGAAGTTCACCTTGTTTCGATCGAATTATATATTGGTTTTGAAAAGATAAGCGTATTTGTTAGTCTATTTTCTAGGTTTGCGCGGAAAAATATATTTACGACTTTATTTTTCAGTTAATATATTAATATGATGCATAATAAGTTTATATTTTTATAAAAATAAACTTAGACTTGACTTAGTTGTAGATAGCGACGAAATGAGAAATAAAAGAATCCACTTCCGAGCAAACTTAGAAAAGAGGAATACAAACTAAATTTACTTTTCAAAATTGAAATCGTGCTACTGGAAGTATGTTTAGTTTTCTTTATGGATACTTCTGTATGGATAAAATGGCTGCTCCAGCCTCCTTGACGCGGTGCGGCCGTGGTGTTGTGGATAAATCATAAAAATCAATCGGCAATCACAATGAACTATGAAGATAATCCACAAAATATTATACTATTATAAGATACTGAAATAGTTGTTGTACATACACGCTACGCCATTGGTGTAATTATACATCCGTACATCCGAGTAGGTATCATATTAAACGAGTATAAGTATTTCCGTGCTGTGAAATATGAAAACTCTTAAATAATTGTATAAACATTATATGAAATTTACCTGTACAGTGTATAGTCGCGTGTCTTATTAATCAGGAGCACAGGACGCAAATAAGTAGAAAATCAAAAATTTAGTTACATATAGCACGTTATTCTACCCAACTTTCAAATGAAGACGATGACGATCGACGACTTTCGAAGAGATTGATAGCATTGTTAAAATTACCTGTATTATTTTCGTATTACATCTATATATATTCGTATTTTATATCAATATAATATATAAACAATTCTGGCAAAGCTATAAATGCGTGAATGTGTCATGTTCTAAATTCAATAAAATATTATTGTTAATTATATGATATGGCACGATCATCCACCACTGGGTAGCATTCAAATATCACTGGGGGGCACTAGTGACACGTACTTTGTATGGTAAAATATGTTCTGGTACAGACACACATGATTATAAAATCAATACATTCATTGCTCCGCTCAGAATCTAAATGGAAAAAGTGCGCAATTGTGCTGCATTTGGCAAACACACTTAAAATTACAAAATAGCCAACTATGAAATATTGAATACTTACTTACTTAATCCTTGTATAATATACACACGGATTACTATTTAAAAATAAATAATATTTTCATAGTAAAAACAGCTGTCATTTTGAAACAAAAATCAAGACATAATAATCAAAACAATAATCAAGGCATGTAAACTAATGGCCTATGCTGCCGAGTTGTATTTATGATCAATAAAAAAAATAAATAAATAAATAAAAAAATTGTTACTTTATAAATACCCTGATACCCAATCGTTAATATTTTACCCAACTTGAAATTTTCATATAGGTACTATATAATAGAATACTATTCAATGTTATAAAATGAAAAAAAAATCAAAACATTTCTACTACTTATATATACCTAGGTACTAATATTATTTACATATAATGAGAATCATCCTCATATATCGTGGTAACTCTTAATCAATGCAAATAATTTTTGAAAATAAAAACAATTTTGACTCAACTAAGTCTTCATAAGTGTTTATCTTTCATTATACCTACAGGTTTCCACCTGTGCTCAATAGTCAATATTCAAATTTTCTGATTGTACCTTCATCCAAAAATTATTTTTTCCCTTTTTGCCTACGTCATCTTTTCTACTAAATATAATAAAGTAGTTTCCTCTATTCATCCACCCCAAATAATATGATCAAGTTATATTAATATTAGTTAGTCGTCCACTTTCGTGCCAAATAGTTATAGGTATTGCGTTTTTTCTTTGCGTTGTTTCATTGAGATAAATTATGATATCTAATTGTATTGAAAACAGTGACTAGTGATTAGGTACATTTTATATAAAAAAAATGAATACTTAGAAACCAAAATGGGTGGCTTCATGGTTTTTATTGTAATTGTAAGTATAATTTTGGATCAGATAGGTAACAAAAAAGACAACTTTATACCCGTTGGAGATCTGAAACAAGAATGTATGATGCAAAATGATATGCAGATAAAAATAATATATTTACCTCAGCAGTTCGAGAAAATTATAACAAAGAATATGATAAATCGAATATTAATAAAAAAATATGGCAAACTTCTTCTTCTTCTTGGGTATTAGCTACCACTAGGACCATTAGACCACCATTTAGTGATTCTACGTCTCTCTTTACCACGTCTTCCTATCTCAAATGGGATCGTATGTGGTAAACAATATGGTAAAATATGGTAAGCACAGCATGTAAACAAAAATAACAACATACAAGAACAAAAAAAAAAAATAAATTGTTCACAACTCTCTGGATTGAATGCTAGATGGTTTGACTAAACTAATTTTGAGACAATACTTCCCAAAAGATTGAACGTGAAACATGGGGGTAAAAATAATGCAATTATAATATATAGGTGAAAAGAGGAAACCAACTACTTACTATCATTTTTGGTCGAAAAGATGAAAGTCATGTTTGGGCAAAAAGAGTTGCACCCCTAATAATTACTACTTGAAAAAATTACTGTCTTATAGTTAAGTAAGTACATACATTTAGCACTCAACATCTATATTTCACATCAAAACAGTACAGGGCACAGGTCACACCGTCTTAAGACTTGCAGAGTCACTAGCAGGCTCGGGAAGCTAGTATAGTGGGAGAGGTTCACCTCGGATTGATAAACTGATATCAACCAAAAACCTAGTCAGTACCACGGGAGAGGGGAATCTCAATGCATGACGGACCGGCTTGAAAAGATACGGGCCCGAGGGCTCAGTGCTGGTGGTCCTCAGATGACTCAGGTTGTGGTCGGACACGATCCAGTCTCACCTGTTCCTCTACGGCCCGTGACTAGGGCACTTAGCTAGCATATGGTTCATGACACTGTTAGCGGGAGCCGTAAACCTGGGTATACTACTGTCTTAAGTTTGCAACGCCGTAGCTTCATGTCCCCGTCCACCCAATTTGAAATTTCAAAACCAAATTAACTCCATTCGTTTGTGCTTTGTTTGAGCTGGTTTGTGCTTTTAGTCCTGTCGTTTGTGCTTTATAAATTCCTGAGATATACAACTTTGAAATTTGGGGGATGAAATGTAGTCCCAACTACTACCGTTTGTAAAAAAAATATTTTCATCTGGTGAATCTGATGATAACTGTCTAAATAATCATTTTTAGCTCTATAGTCTATGTTCTATGGTCGTAAAACATTTGGTTTTCCAGAAATCAAAATATCCTTGCGGATTAGTAAATAGTTTTTATTTTTTTAAGTTGGTACCATTTTTAGTTATAAAAAAATATTTGAGACTCAACAAATGAACTTACAACCCAACACTAAAGGTGTGATTGTGATACAGGTGGTATTTAAATCCATTCTATGTATTTTGGAAACCCAAACCCATTTTTGTAGTCGAACAAGGGTGCATGTGTTTAGCTACACCACCAAACATTTTTGTGTCAGTGGGCTGATTATTAAAAGTTTATCTTGTGTTATAAGTGGTATATAAAAAAAAAATAATCACATTTTTTTTTAGTATAGTAGGTGGTTAAATTATTATAAGGGTCCTAATATTTTGAAACTTATCTAAGGTGAAATTTTATTTTTAACCATAAATTAATATTGAATGAAAAATACTGAACCTGAAACTAAAAAATCACATACGAATGGAGTTAATTTTGTATTGAAATTCCAAACTGGGAGGCTAAGCATGTCCCCAGCCCGCCACTTTAAAAGTTGAATAACTTTGTAAGAGGTTGAGAACAAACGACCGGATTAAAAGCACAAACGATTGGAGTTAATTTGATTTTGAAATTCCAAAGTGAGGGAGGGCGGGGACATTGAGCTCAATGCCATCGTTTTACACTACATGCTATATAAATTCTTGTTTAGATTCAATTAACTGTTAAGATAACATAATATACAACATACGTATGAACAAATTAGTGTTTGCGTGTATGTGTGATTCTGAGAAGAAGGGATATTAGAGATGCGAAAATTCTGTCATTAAAAATAATGAAATAGCTGTAAATAAAAACTATTTTTTATAACGAATTACCTTTAGGTAACCTAACCTTGGGGTGTATTACATATTTACACCACACTCCCCACACCATCGCCATCGTTCTGATGGCCGGGGGCTGCAGGTATTTAATATTCACATTAAATATAATATTATAGTTTATATTAATAGCTAATAGGTAGACAGCAGAGCAAAATTTCACCTGAAACCCTTTTCAGCCAAAATCCGGATCATCGGCCCTGATTTTTCGGTTGTGTAGATCTCACGGATCAAGGGCAAGTACTTTTCGGTAGTGGCTCCGTCACCGGCGCCCAAATCGATTAGCGTCGAGCCGCTGTCAAAAAATGTCATATTCAGCAGGCGTCTGATCTGGTCGGTGGAAAACACGAACATGGATCCTCTCCGCAACAGTCTGTAACATAATAATCAGCGAAGAGATAACATTAAAGACACGCAGTGTAAAGTATATAGTCGAATAGACCATAGACAATTTACAGCACAGAGATTCACAAATATTTTTTTCGCGTGGGTACCTACCACTTTGGTGTATAATTATATTAGATTGGTAATTTACCATCAATATTAATAAAATAGAACTTTAATAAAATTTCAATACATGTTCACCAATAATAATGACGTATAAAAATAATAATTTAGGTACATTTAACAATGTATAATACATGTATAAAACATAAAATAATATTACATCCATTCCAAACATAAGTCAAAGTATTAATTTATCATTTTTTTCCTCCTATACACACGTGTCATTTTGCGTACCACCGTATAGTCTTTTGCAGTTATGCGAACCACAGTTTGAGAACCACTGGAATAGTATATACACTGTTACAACCTATTCAGTAATTAGTGTATATTCAAATCGTTATTGTTACATTGTAATAATACTTATAACAAACAATATACACAGTGCGTATCTAAAGGATTTGAAAATAGTTCATATAATTATTATATATCTGTACTCTAACTATCAAAATTTCAGACAACTTTTGACGTTTTGCAATACGCATCGTCTGGGTCTGACATAATTACCTATATTATTATATTATACAGAGCAGTTGAGTTGCGACAATTTGGACGGCGCCTTTAATCCATATTTATTATTTTTTTTATTCTTTTTGTACTAGTTTCGTTATTTGTTTTTACAAACGCCACCCACGCCTCGCCGTAGTGTAAATAATTGTCGTGCACAAAGTTAAATTCAACACCCTATATAATAATATATTATATAGTGTGTATACATATATATATATATATATGTCAACGACTTAAGCGCTCGAGGGATTTCTTTTTCGGTCGTTCTAAATAATGCCCCTCGGACCGGACGGACACCGCGTCATAAATAAAAACCCACTACACCTCCCCACCCGTTCTACACACGTACTTCGGTCTGAATGTTAAAAAAGAAAAGGCCAACTCGATAAACAACTAAAAAATTGATATTGCTTTGCTGTTGCGCGCGAAACGACGACGACGACGATGGGTCGCGCGGGTAAGGCGACCGACCGCCGCAGACTTTTTCCGCGACTGTTTGTAGGGGTTAAAACAAGTTTTATTTTTTATTTTTCGGAAATTCGCTCCATAAATGTACGCAGGATATCTGTAGATTAAATATATTGTGTGTCGGCGGTCAAAAGAAAATCGAGTGATTTATAATATTATATAACTGCAACGTTTCACGAAGTTTGTATACGATTTGAAACGCGACTCGCGCGCTGTCGTGTCGTACAAATTTAATTAACGAAAACTTCGGAAAGCGCACATTGACTATAATATATGGCAATAAATTATAATGACGTGTAGTTTGTTGTTGTTTATGCGATTCGCTGAAAACAGTAAAGAGGGCACAACGGTGTCGGACTTTTTATAATTTTCCGCGTAAAACTTATATAATACGCATCAACTCCGAGAACGAGAAATTATATATGATGGAAATTAATAATGAAATATTTCACGGAACTTATATGCACTCGTATAATAAAAATATTATAATTGTATATATGGTATGGTAACGATATAAAAACTACCGCGGAACTCTCCGAATCATACAATATGCATATTAATATATAGGTACTGTGTGCAGAACGACGTAGGTAGGTATACTTATCAAAATTAAACATTACGCGTAAAACAACGTAATTTTCGAAAACAAACACCTAATGACATATAATTATAATATGACGTGCCCTTTTAAGTAGGTATATATTGTGTTTAGCTATAACAGTCCGTTCTCGTTAGCAATCTAAACTGAAAACTGTTAACTACGATTTTTTATGCATAGGTCCGAGAACAGCTGCGTATAATAATAATACGGTAATAATTATAATGCCTTAAAAACAAAGTCGGTTATATAGTGTATGAAAAATAATATTGTTTTAGGTGAGACTCAAGTCCTAGAAATTCAAAAGCTCATTTAAACGACCTATTGAGATTATTATATAACAACTACCTATCAGTACACTATAGTCATAATAATTATAACACTATAACATCTACTGTACTATGTACTGTCGGCGACTGTCACTTTAAACTATCGCACGAATTTCTGCAAAATCGCAACCATATTGTGTCATCACACATCATAGTATCATCGCGTGGCTTCGGCTTAGAGTTGTACTCTATACAAAATTCGTATATTGCACTTACCCCTTACCTCCCTCCTATGTATACATATGGATACTAACTTTTGTTTCTGAAAGTCATCGCTATAGTCATAAAATTATAATATTTATAATGATTTTAATAATAAGCAGTTTTAACTAGAATTAATGCACAGGTGTTAATGTATAAGCTTAAAGATTTACGAGTATATAACTATTATATGAAACGTTGCTAATAAGACGGTCTACTGAAAATGTGTCTTTTTTTCTTCACTCTCTTGTCACTCACGCTCCTGCGGGACGACAATGTTTTACCCCCTCCCTAACCTTATCTTGTATATGTATCTCAAAATATTTGTGAACCCTGAAAATTAACTGCAAACAAAAAAAAAACAGAAGAACGGTAGCGTCTGCTGTAACTTTTCATTGAGTAGATCACGCTGTAATAACTAATAATGGACGGGTTAAATTTGAATACAATGATATAGATATTAAATCATTATAATATATGAAAATTCGATTCTGAGCGAAGAAGACGGGCAGTATCTATCACTAATAGGGTGGTTTATCTTATCTAATATTTAAATTATAATTAGTATTTTCTTGATTAAGTATAATATAATATACGTACCTGGGTATAGATTTATCTAATTTTTGACAATCTACTGTACAGGTATGTACAGCAAGTAAAAAAATGAATTCACCGAGATAGTGTCTATTTCCCCAACAACCCTCAGTCTCTCTCACTTTTAAATATAGAACGAAAGTACGAAACCCAGAGTTTTTGGTCCTCGACTTTTGTACTTTTAAAGTTTGCGATATAAATATATAAATATAATAAGCACTATGTATGTTTTTTTGTATAGGGATACTTTGGTACGCGAGCACGTCCCTCTCTTTGTATATGAAAAAACTAAAACCGAAGCCTTTGAATGTGCTTGTTTATGACGCAAAAGTTTCAAGTATAGTGTTTTCAAAGTTTTTACGTGATAGGCACCTGATAGTCTTTTTTTGTTCCTAAGAAAAATGCACACTTTCATAATATGATAATTAATAATCTGTGATTTAATTATATCTCGAATATAATTGAACACTGTGAGGTGATGGCATTACTATACCTATACAAGGTAGGGCGTACTTTTAGTAAATGTATGAAAGAATATCGACAGATCTTATAAAAATATGATATTATGAATGATAAATGATATAATATTATAAAAAATGTACGGACTGAAAACAATGTCAACTTCATAGTGCATATAATCTAGTGAATAGAAATAATCTATGATAATAATATATACCTATAGGAAATTATTATTTTATATAAACAGTATACAATATATTATAAATAATTTTTTGTTGCATCGACGTATCATAGCGTATGACTTCATCGCGGAAACACACAATAGCGCCGGTCAACCTTATTCAATGTCTATATACTGGTTTCTTTTAAAAATTCGAAAGCAATGCGGAGCAGGTGCAGGTCGGGTGGCCAGCCGGGAAATCGTCAGCATGCATAGGTATATAACACGCGTATATATTCGTGTGGGACTCAGAGTGGTAACTCGGATGTGCATTAATGGTGCGTCTATATAGGTATATATTATAATACTATATATATGTGTGTATATTCGGTCGGGCCGATTAATCGCCTGTCGCGCGTGTGTGCAAAACGGAGCAAAAGACGTCGGCAGGAACCGGGAGTTAACGAGAGATCGATCGGTAGTTTTCTCTAGAGCGGCCTCACACACTCGTACACACATACACACACGTCCCATATATATGTAGACACGCAAATAACACTATATTTACGTGTGCACATACAGGCATACAGTATACGCACACACACTACACACACACACACGCACACACACACACACACACGATCGCGAAGGAAATTGTATGTATGTACATAGCGTCTTGTATATATATATATATATGCGTGTATAAATATGCGGAGACGTGCGCGCGCGTCAGGATTCGCGAGAGAATAAGAGACCTGGCGAGAGGAGGCGGTAACGACAGCGGCGGCGGCCAAAAAAGAATAATATTGTTCTTTCTTCACGTATACGGATGCTGCATGCGTGTGTTTTTTCTTTTACTCCCCCCCCCCCCCCCCGGTTCCTCAAGTTGTCGGTGTGCTCCGGGTTCGTTATTTCGCGTCACGCGCATTTCCATATTATATACGCACGTATATATATATACGTAAACATACACACATATATACATACAACACACATCCACACGCGCATACACATATAATATATATATGGGTACCGGGGTTGACGACGACGGAAGAAGAAAGGCGTAGAAGGGGGAAATAAATTACGAGCTTTGGTATCGGATGAGGGCCGGGCGGTAGGAGGGTGAGCAAAGTCGGCGGCGGGGTAGACAAAAAGGCGCTAACAAAAAAAAAGAGAAAGAAAGAAATAGAAATAGAAAGAGAGGGAGAGAGAGAGAGAGTGAGTGAGAGAGCTGGGATAGAGAGAAAAAAGGTCGCATTTATCCGGAGAGGAGAACTATAGTCGCTCTCCTCTCTCACGCTCTGCTCTTGCACCCCGTTGCTCTTATTCTATAGCAGATCTTCATCTTGCGCGCGTTCTGTAGCTTTTTTCATCCCCCTGCTGCCGCTGCCACTGTCGACGAGACAAACGACGACGACTATACGACGGCAGCGGTTCAAAGGCCCGCAAATTGCCAATCAAGACGGTATATACCCGCTGAGCACAGATTCAAAGGCGTTTTATACATGTATGTTATTATTATTATTATTTTTTTTGCTTATTTATTTACTTTTTTTCCTCTTTTTAGCCTATCAATATTCCCTAGTCGTTGCAGTCGACGATGCTACACGCTCCCGGCAGTATATATATAGACGTCATCGCCGCCTGAGCCCGTTTTACATAATATAATATATATGTACCACCTATAGGCTATATTATATATAAAAGGTCGTGCATGCATAAAATATACATCCATCACTTTTAATCCACACCGCCGTGCTGAATCGTGAAAATTAAGCGACAATATTTTCGGTATTTTATTATAATTTTCTTTTACCGCAGCCACTTAAACAAAACAAATTATAGACATTTTAAAGGATTTCAAAAACTTCTGTTTTAACGTACACATTTGCAAATCTTTGAAAATCCGTCAGATTATAAATAAACTAACTCGAAAAAGACAGAATCGTGATGCGAATTTGCAATTGCATTTAGCGATGGAAAAAAGTTGTGGGATTATCTCAAGTAAATTTGTCACAAAAATATTTTAAGAAAAATATGTCATGATCTGATGTTCTAGAAATGTGAAGTAAATGCAACTTAAAAAGTCTAACATTATATTAAAATATAGGGGGTTTGCTGTGATTTGAGGAAGGAAGGTATATAATATAGTGTAAATATTGCATAACCATAATCTATTTTAGAACGTGAGTGAAGACGAAAGCTAATTAAACCGGAGAAGTCACTCTGCTGTATAGTATACGCGTTGAGTGTATCTCGATACTCGTCATTGAGTAGATCAGGGGGATATTTTATTATATGTCTTATATTGCTCAATTAGTATTTTTTTAAGTAATAAGATAATTTACTAATTTTAGGCAACAGCCAACAACACATAGGTTCAATTTGGGGGGGAGGGAGGCACGGAGGGCTTGGCTACTCCAAAACTTTGTATTTTAATTGAAGTATGAAATCTTTCATCAGTTATATAATCTAAATAGTTCAGTAAGCGTTGGAGTACATATCCACCCAAAGAACATAATAAAGGTTATTAATATATTAGTATTATACAAATTAATAATTATAATACATTACTAATAAGTGATAACATTTAAATTTGACTAGAATATATAGGCGCTACTCGATAGAAGTGTTATTTTTTTTATAAATTTGCGTTTTCGAATCGACAGTTACAAATTTCAATTATAATATATTATATAATATAAGTACCTAAATGTTATAATTTGTTTTAGTAAAATATATTTGTAATTTTAGTAATACCTAGTTAGATGTATTATAATATATTTAACGTTAAGAAGGTGGGTGAGGAAAAAAAATGATAAATATTTTTATAGTCACCTATATTATATTACATAAAGTAATATATTTTAATGGTATTTGAATAGACAGAGCCCCCCCAAGGGTCTGTTTCATTTAAATATGTAAGGCCCCTCCAAATCTAAACCTAAAATTGCGCCTATGCGACAACAAATCACATACCTACATTAACTTATAATAATTATAATATTATTAATATTATATTACTTGCTGTTATTAACTTCTAAGTCAACTGTCAACATACCGTAGAAGTAGAACGGTTTGAATTGGTTCGTGGTATAAATAGCTATTAAAAATTAAAATTAATCTTAATATACCTATTGAAAATTTCATTGTGTATAATAAAAAGTAAAAAGTAGTAAATAATAATTCAATTTAAGAACTTCCTTACTAATTACATTTTTTTAGCCGAATAAAGCACATGAATACACGTATATTTGACATTTGTCGCACACCACACTTACGCATATTGTACATATATTTTCATGTTGTGTAATAATGAAGAAAATAAAATAAAAATGTGATTATACGTTTAACAACATTCTGCCGAAAGGCATTTAGTATTTATTTTATCCATCATAAGGTACCTTTAAGACTCTCCCTTGCGGCTGCACTGCTGCAGGCATTCACCGACCACCACTGATTGTAAGTTGTTACGCGAAAAATGAATGCACATTTCCCACAAACAAATAATATGTTATAAAAATATATTTTATAACTACATGAGCACGACATTGTAAACGTATAATTAATAATGGGTATCATTGTCACTGCACCCGCAGGCACTGATAAAATATTTCATAATTATATAATTTCAAACACGATTTTAATGCAACGTTTGATCTGGCGTCGATTCTATAATAATATTCTTTACAAAATATAATATTTCATAATAATGTATATTAATCATAATATTATAATATTACATTCGCATACGTTTATAAAGATTCGCCTTAATCTTGGTCGTCCATTGACCATTAATATACAAATTCATCGTGAAAAACAATGTCTCATTGAATGCCACGAGTGTACGAAAAGGAAAAGAGATAATCGAATATACCCTCTGTCATATTGTGTCAGAATCTCTCATCTCAGACCCGTGCCACGTCCGATTAACTCTCAATTTCTTATTAAGTGCAAACCTTCTCAAGAAAATAATAATATAAAGGACTCATTTTAAGATATTTTAATCTGATGTGTTGTATATGATTAATGCATCTATACCTACTGTAACAAATGTAAACTACAATATTTGTATAAATATTTATAAGTTAAATTGTACCGTCCAATGGCCTTTGACATTGCTGTAATAAAAAAAATCTACAAACCTTCGATGTCATATCATTTGAATTGGTAATTATATTTTTATTATAATCATTACAGTCGTATCGGCGCAGTGCGTGCGTGTATGTAATATTATGATACATTATGCGGGGTATCTGCGGTGATACAGATTTTTTTTTTACTATAAATTTGTTGTTTTTATTTAAAATTTTAATTTCAATGGGCCATGTGTAAGTATAACATTATACTTATATCAGTACTAGATGAGAAACGACGATGAAAGGTTCAAAAACTATTAGCTTTAATTCACAGAAAGTACATTAAAGATTAATGATTTTCCCGATAAAAAATTAAACTAAGTCATATAACACGAGGTTCACGAAACCACGTGAAGTATGTGTATTAACATGTTTATATTATACATATAATAATATATAAAAACAGCCTTACTATTTTATGTAGATGGATATTGTACATAATAATATGATTTTATATGGTATATTGTACGCCAAACAGTATTATTAATACTGTGATATTATTATAATCTAATTAATATGCACCTATAGACAGTATAATAATTATTATGAGTAGGTATAAAAATTACGTTGATTATTGTATATTATATTAATCAAATATTTTTACTCATGATAATATTGTGCACAGGTAAAATGTATACACTCCTTCGACGATCAATATATAGTAATAATTATTTAATGCAGTCCGAAATCAAAACGGCGCGCCGGTCGGGTTATCACGGTTCACCTATGAACGCATTTGAAGGCAGTTGTAGGTACAATGTAGACACATATGCAACTATAATTGTGGTATACTGGTATATACCTATATGTATGAATAATATTTAAATCACTATCGCGCGCACGTCGAGTGTTGGTTTGTTCCAGTTTTTCGCCAAACCAAAGCATTGAACAATAATATAATTTGTCCATAATTACGTGACCGGACGAGACGCGTTTTCATCTCTAATTGGCCGTCGTCGGTCATTGCCGATGGCCTTTTAAACGGTCGTTGTTATCGTATGTGTACGAATCATCACCGTCGTATTTATCACACATTATTAAATAATGATATGGATACTCGCGTATAGTATGCTATTTCATACTTGTACCGCTACTTCGTTGGTATTTAATGTAAAATGTTACCTATACAAAAAAACGTTACGAGTATTTACCTATATTGATTATATGATAACAGTTTACCAAACTAAAATGTATACTCATTGTATTATTGGCTATTGCTGATGATGACACTTTCGAGTATATTTTAGTACGTTATATTATTATATTTTTATGTTGTTTTTACGTCATCCCTGCAAACAAATTGTCTTGTCGTGTTTTAATAATAGACCGCCTCAGTCATTCAAGGTTCGAGGATTCTATTTTACCAGCTGATCGGTATTTCAATCGGTACTCAATTTTGCACGTATAATTATATGTATTTTTATTTTTCAACACGTCGACTGCGCCACGCGATTGATTGCTGCAGTTTTCCCTACAGGGCCATTCTTCATTACTAGAGTGATATAAATGAGTAACATAATATGACTTCGTGATGGACGAGCGAGGCGTTATTACGTGTACCTACATACACCATTATGTATGTTTAATTCGCGATTCTACATAATATTTTAAGCGGCTGTAGCCGACTGGCCATAGCCCGTAATCAGAAAAAGCAAAAAAAATATGCATTTAAAAAAAAAAAAAAACGTTTCCCAGACGTTTTGTATTGCATTATGTTAGCGCATTTAATTGTCTGCATAAAACTACACACACGTTATATTATTATTACTTGCGCGTATTACTATAATAATATATGTATATACATATGCTATATATAATATGTACACGTTATACACAAACCTATATGTTTCATGTGATAATTACTACGGGTGATGATTCGACTACGCGTCCTTTAGCTGCTATATACGCATGCAAATTATAATAATACATTACACACATCAAACACAGAATTTATATGATAATTTATATACCTACTAAATAGCATAATTTAGATATTATATGTTCTGAAACGTTTTTGCCCACGTGAAATGGATGAAAGCAGCCGAGTTCATTTTAATTTTTAACTAATTTCCATTATACATAAGTATTATTATATATATATACTTAGGTATACGTACCTATATAAATATTTTTTTTATCGTAAAACGCTTCATTTCATAAACGTAACATGGTACGGGGAGAAAAACCTGATCCGACGATTTACATTACTTGTATACAATTTTACACTTTGCAGTCTCTCCATAACAAACGTGCAATATAATATTATACAAAATCGTAGAAGAGAAGAAAAATCCAAACTAATCGATCAATATTGATACGAGCTGATTCGATTAAACGCTCGTGAAAAAAAGTATCTCAAGTATAATGTTTGCATTTATTACAAGTTGTTTAAAATTCAAAATAATTACTTAATAATAATAACCGCTCGTTTTTTCCCTCTGTGTATAGTTGCACATGACGCGAAAGCACAGAAATGCGACAACTGTTTATTGAGGACGAAATGCGTTCGGGGGAAAAAAAATAACAATAAAAACAACAACGACAACAAGTGACTATAATATCATTATATTATACTATATATGCGGCATCGATGTTTGTTTGTCCAAAGAAACGCTCCTGTGCAACAGCAGCAGTTTCTATACACTTAGGCGCCGCCGTTAAAGTCGAGTAAAATGATAATGATAATAATAATGATAAATATATATACGGCTAACGAGTATTATTATTACTATTATATATTCGCACACAATAGCAGCATCGCGTCGCGACACAATGTGTATACAAATATAAAGAAAGTATATGCCTGTGTGTTGTACGTATACCTACATGTTACATATTATTATTATGGTAATCGAGCGAGAGGGAAGGTGCGGACCCACGCGAGTTTACCCTTATTATTGACGCGCGCAAACACCAGGTATTTTTTCCACTTTTTTCAAGTTATTTCACATCGTCGTCATGTAACCGCGTTCTGCACCGTGTGTGTACTCCTGCACGTCGGATTTACAATATTATATACATACCTATATATATATATATATATATAATATAAATATACAATACCAACACATATAGGTATTCTATTGTAGTGTTGTACCGCTGTATAGTGTATATGTACTATGTAGTTTGCATATACCTATAATAGAGGTACGAGAAATAAACGGTCATTCGATTTATGCTAATTTTATTATTATTATTATCATTATTATCATTAGTGGTAGTAGTATCAGTTAGTCGTAGTATTGTGTACATTATAATGTATAAAGCGCACGTGGCACTTTAATTAAGTCGGTATAAGAATAATGAAAGAAGGAAAATAAAAAAAAAATACAACAAACGCGCTCGCATGCATCTCTCTAATCTCTTTAATATGTACAGTGTACACACATAAATATTATATTATAATAATAATATATTATACACATCTGAAAATCGAGAAATATCAGTAAAATGCTTATAGCTATTTTGCGGTCTGCAGAATTATAGCTATGATGTTTGCCGTCGTAATACGCATGTCCGGTGGGTGGGAGTTGTAAGTCAATATTGAAAATAAATAAAATTGAACCGACATATAATACATTAATACCTAGGTACCTAAATTTATGAGAGAACTTTTTTTATTTTATTTTACATTTAATTTGTCCTATATATATATACCTAGCTTACAATATATGCATATACATATAATATAATTATATGATATTTTTTTTTTTTATTTATTTTAATCGAAAAAGACATAAATACATACATTATTATTGAGTAACATTTTCGATTATCTTTCTCCTTTAAGCAAAGCTTGTGTTGGAGAAAGAGAGCTATTATATAATATATGAGACAATTATTATAATTATAGAATTTACAAGATATAAAGTATAAGTTCTAAGTACGTATAAAGCTAAATATACAAATATAGTTTAGAAATTTTATCAAGAAAATGTACATGATAAAGAAAGAAATATAGAATAAACATATTAGTCTAAGATACACAAATAAAACCTCATAGATTAAATTTATAAAGCTTAGATATAAAATAAAATTATAGCAACTCATTATTTAACTCAAGAAATAAATATTGATATACTGAGCCTTTAATATCAATCCTTTCATCCCCAAGTATTTTTTTTTTAAATTCAAAAGGCATAGAATTGAAAAACGTTGGTCCAAAATAATCTACAAAACATTATCCAAAATATTTATTTGTATAATTAACAGTCAAGTCAAATTTCCTAAATTCTCTTATATTGCTTGATTCTTTATGATATTTATCTAAGTTAAATTTCTTAACCAAGTACATAATAGCAATTTTTTTTATACAAAAACCTTATTGGCAAAACACCAAGTTCTCTATAGTTGGCTTTCGGAGATCTTTCTAGAGTGAATTTATTTAGGCAAATTCTGACTATATTATTTTGATTAACTACTAATGCATTTAATATGTTATCCCGAAGGCCACCCCATACCAATACTCGTAGACCATATTGGACATTTGATTGATATAGTGCAAAATATACTATTTTCATTGTTTGTTTAGGTACCATGTTTTTGAGTTTGATCAATTTAAATGTAATAAAACGTAGCTGTCCTAATAAATTGTTAATATGAAAATTCCATTTTAAGTTGTTATCAAATATAACACTCAAATATCGAATTTTACCAACTATTTTAATTATTTTGCAGTTTTCCTGATTACATATTTTATTATTGGCGCAGCCATGTACTATTAATTGCTATAGTATTGAAGTTACAATCTGTTTTATTAATTGAAAATGGCATAAACACAGTTTTATCAACATTTAGAGATAGATTTATATTGTTTAAAATGTTTATTATCTGATTGAAACCTCTGCAGGCTTTCTCATATACCCCATCCCATGATTTGTGTGACTGTGTGAGAATAGAAGACAAGTGTCATCAGCATAATTAACTATCGACCCATCAAAATTAATATTACAAATTTCGTTAATATATGTTATAAATAGAATGGGTCCAAGAACACTACCTTGGATATAATATGTATTAATATTATAAATACGCTGAGCTCATCCTATCTCAATATACTGACGAAAAACTGTATATAGCAGATACCTATTACCTATACGTATCCATACAGTGTACCTACACACGTATTTAATCAAACCCATAGATAGGTAAATTCTTATATCAATATATGGACTGCAGCGCGTCCCCCATACCCTTTTATACGTTGTTAAATGCTAAGATTGGTAGCTGGAGATAGTAAATACCTGTGCATGATGGCACCAAATGTATGTAATAACTAATAACTAATATGGTATCTTTTTCGAAAAACTTTGTTATTTTATAGTTCAATTTCTTTCTATCTCTCTCTCTCTCTCTCTCTCTCTTTCGCTATTAATGTGTATATAAATGGACTTAGTTATATGCTATATTTTTCTAAAAATGTTATTTTTTCTTTTTGTCTTACTTCTTTCTCTCTCCCTTTCGCTATTAATGAATATATAGATATACAGGTGAACTATAAGTTGTATGTTATATTTTTCTAACGACGTGGACCTTGGACCTATATTTCTCTCTTTCTGCTAGAAAACCTCTTTCAGTCTATTTCGTTAGAGGTCTATCATAGTTAAATCGGCTTAGCAACACAAGTCAAAAAACCGAAATCGACGGGACTAACCGGAGCTAACCGAACGAATAATCGTCGCGAAACGCACACCATAATATGACATTGTAATATTATTTCGTATACGACCGTTTAAAAACCAAGTCACATTTTATACATACATAAATGTGCACGTATATTGTACTCTGAATATAATATATTTTATAGTCCGTATGTCGGTAAAAACGTTGGCTTTGCAAACGATTATGTATAGAATTTTATGCACTTTAAAGTTCGCAATAAAATAAAGACGTTCTCGAACTGGAGTAAATGATAAAAATATAGAAACAATTGACATAATATTATCGTCCAACAACCGTATGAAATGCGACAATATGATATCTGCACATATAATTATATACATATGATACATAGCTATATAGTTATAAAAAATACAAAATCTGTTTAAAATAATGCATATTATAATACGACTTGAACTCATATTATGTATACAATTGCAATATTTTATACACATTCTACCTACCTATATATACTACAAAATAGAACAGAGACAATTTTTCTATACGTCATATTAAATATTATATAAGTATAACCATATTATGTAAGGTGATTCCCCTAGCATACTCACCCCTATTTTTTTTATTTAATATTGAACTTATTCAAATTCTGATTTTTGGAATTTTTAAATATAACTACTTGAAGAGTGAAGACCATATTTTCAAATTCTTGGGATTTTTAGTACTACTTAAAGAGTGTCCTGTGGTGATACAAATTTATTACAAACTCCTGTTTTTCAAATGAGAACCCCCCTTATTTTCTGTAAATTATTTAGTGGATAATTTTTATAAAACAATGACGGATCAATATTCCTATAATCAAACTTAAATGTAAGAACATTATCTGCGTTATCTAGTTGATATTTTACGATATTTTCATTAGTTATCATTTATTAGTTTATTACTGTCTTATATCTAAGCATTCATAATTCGCATATAATTTTGAATATCGTAAAAACCAGCGAGAAAACACAAATTATGTTCTTGAATTTAAGTTTAATAATATGTGAATTTACTCTAATATTTAAGCTAAAAATATAAAATTGAAATTGCTAGATATTTAGTAGGTTATTATGCGTTAATGTCATATCGGAGATAACATATGCGTGCGTTGTTTTCTTACTGAATGTTCACTTTTAGAAGAATTGCACAGAGAATGCAATTTTATTTTCATATCGATTCATCTTAGGTCAGCTATTAACAATATACAATATAATAATACCTATGCATCATAGGCGTTATATATAGTAAATAATGGTGTGCTTTTAATGTGAATACATTTTCCAAAATTACAGCCTTAACAACATATTTTATAATTATTGCGCGTCATAATATTATATAGGTAATTATTATAGTTTCTATTTATATTATTATTTTAAAATTTAAATCTGTCTATACTTACACAAAAACGTTATATTCACGCATACGGCTGAAACTATATATAATATCATCCGAATTTACGTTCCATATTATGGCCTTCGGTGCGTTAAACGAAGATTAAGCTCACAACAAGCTATATAACAACCTTGTTTAATTAAAACGAAATCCGACCGGTGGTTAATCTGTATATACAGCGATGAGAGAGACCCGAAATGGACTACAATATATAAACATTCAACAGACTACCGAATTGGTTTGTCGATTACAAAGACTACGCGAGAAAATGAGTACTATACATTAATTCTCTTTTATATTCAATAATTATTATGATTAAGTATAATAATCGGCAGCTACATGTATCCACCAAAATCGATTTTACGGTAATTTAGTAAACAACGAACCCCGAGTACCGATGGATTTAGTTAGGTATTTTAATTATATTACTACATTTACCTATATATTATTATTATACACGTTTCTAGAACTGACGTCGAAACGGAGTAATTATGTGGATTGTGGAACGCGCTGCAATATTAAATAATTCGGCCATTCAAACCCGAATATTATGATGGTGCAAGACTCTGGGGTATTATTAATTTTTAATTTTAACGCGATAATTGTTGCACTTGAAAAACGATTCTGAACGGTTAAACCCGTGTATGGGTTAGGGATTTCGATAAAAAAAAACCACGTGTGCAATCTCGAATTCTCATCACCGAAATTGGAAAAACGAAGTCTCTGGAGTAGCTATATAACTACAATTTCCAGTCTATACAATAAGGTATAGGACATTTCGCATGAAACTTTTCGTTTTGACATGAGCTTTTTTACAGTCTAAAAAATATTGTAGAACCAACTACAATAGATCATAAAAATATATAATATAATAATATAATATTGTATCAGTCGCTTCGCTGTAGATTTGTTATAATTAAACATTAATCGTTGTAATACCTATTTTGCCGCAGAAACTATACTCAACGTGTCGATTTAATCATAGTAAATTATTTATAAACATTTTTTGAAAGAATACTACTATATAGGCTGACATAGTTTGGAGATATCGGGGACTGAGCCCTCCAGAAATGTCAATATACCCCTCTCCCCCGTAATTAAATTGTATGTACCTACATTTATTTACACTCTTCCCAACAATTCGACCAAATGTCCACACCAATGAAGATGACATAATATTACGTAGCCACATATGAACATGTATGTTGTAGCTGCGTATAAGTTCGATCAGAATAAAACATTTTTAAAAACGTGATTTAAGAACGTATATTCTTTCACCCTTCTCTACCATTCACCCTCTTGCAAACAAGCACTAATAATTACACCACTGATTCCGTTTCACATACAAATACACACATACACATATAGTTTATGATTGTATCGAATACAACGTATATTATACTACATAATATATTATAATATTAAGTACTTATTATATTGTATATACGTGCAGTTTTTCTTTTATAATAATAATCTCGACAAACTATACGATAGCACTCAGAAGGAGAAGCAGCAGCAGCAGCAGAAGCCATAGTGGACCCATCACAGATGTCAATCACGTCAATCTCGCTGTACATGTATATATAGTATCCTATCCTACCGAGACAACGCTTATATATATATATATAGGTACACGCACTGTACATTATATTATATTGTAGTATAATATATCGTCGTTACATACGCTTATGTATATATTATGTACTGCAGGCGCGACGACAAAGGAGACTTTTCACCGTTTCCGTTCTTCGCATATAATGATAATTTATACCTCTCGTACTGAAGAAGTCTGTCCGGTCTCTTCAATGAAATCGCGAGAGACGCGTATCTATACGTATATTTATACACGTATAACGTATAACGTATATATAATATATATATATGATATATATATACAGCGAGTTCATCGCGTTTCATTCATTCAGTCGTGGTGGAATATAATAATATATTTATATATATACATATATTATAAACTCCATGTACCTACACCTGATACACAAGCGCGTTGGCGTATATATTATTTGTAAGCATATTATATACGCATACAGGCGAAGTAGGAACAATATATATAATATATATATGATTATGACACGTATACGGCAGGTCCGTCATCTATGTTTTATATTCTCTGTTGTCCACGCACAATATTTTCATTATTATTACTATTATTATTATTATTATCATTATTATTATTATTATTATTATTATTATTATTATTATTATTATTATTATTACTATTATTGTTATTGTTATTGTTAACGACGCGGACACAATGCGTGCTTAATTAATTTTTTTCTCATAATATATATAATATGATGAGTACGACGGTTTTTAATTATACACGCTTTGCTCGACGCGATCTTCACACGTTCATTTTTTATTTTTCTCTTCAATATCGAAAACTGTTCTGATACACATACACCTACATATCTATTATTATGTAGGTAGTCCTTAAACACATCACTCACATACGGTGATTAGGTCTAGAGTTGGGTGATCATACAGTTTTAAATACTATAGAATGATTCTCCGATAGCATGCTAATCCCAATTTTTCTTTAATAGATAATGAGTGAAACCCAATTTTGATTTTTTAAGTTTTTAAATATACCTAATTATAAAAAACTAATACCTATTACCTACATATTCTAAAATCCTTAGATTTTTAAACTACTTAAAGAGTGTGTCCTGTGACGATAGCAGGTTTTTTCAAATGAGAAAAAAACTCCTGATGCCTGTGCAGTGTTATGCAGATTACTTTTTTGAAAAGGTTGATTTATCTAAATCTAAATGCAAAGGAGTAGCTTTTGAGCTATTTAACTTGGTGTACTAAGGATAATAGGTCCATTGTGATACTGAATTTGGAAGATATTATAGAGGATATATGATGGCTTGAACATTTTATAGATACTTTCATTTGATATTTTAAAATATAAATAAGAACAACTTATATAGGGAACCTTCTATTACATTTCCATGCTTTTTATCATCAAAAATGAAAAAAACTAGACAATTTTAAAATTGAATATGTTTATAAATAGTTCAAAAAGAGCTAAAATATTTTGAAAATTATATTGTGTCTAGAATACATTAATACTAGATGTGAAAATATCAAGCATTTACAATAGTTCCAAGCGGTTTGGGTTATGACAAAAATTTAGTTCGGTATTTTAATAATTAAAAAGACAATTGATACGATTAACCTACTTTTAACCTCTCGAAGTAACAACTATATCAATTTTCTTACCAGAAACCACCTTCAAAGTTGAAGGTTGAAGCTAATTTTCTGTTCCACACGTAATGATACGCAAATAAAAAACGAAAATTATTGTAAAATAATAACATTCCTAGGTCTGATCAGAATTTAAAACATTGACCTTGTAAAAAAAAAATAATAAAAAATTTAACTTTGATATTATGAATTGTAAGCAATATAACAATATATTACAAGATTTGAAAATGTAATTACTATTATATTTTGTATGCTTCAATTGTTTGCCTAATTATATTACTTTCAAAAATATTTTCTATATAATTATGATAATAATTTTTTATAGTAAATTTAAATATTAACCATCACGAAATATTATTATTATATAATTAGGTATACCTTAAAAGTTAAAAGTCTCGAGTTTTTAAACAGTTATTACCTAATTACACTTCTCAAAGTCATTAATAATTGTGAATAATTAATTGTTGCAATTACATATTTTGAATCTATTATTCTCACTATATTACTAAATTACTTGAATAATAGATCTTGACATTAATTATAAATGCCATTATACGAGTAGCAGCCAAGTAGGTATAATTAGAAACTACTTTAAAGAGTTCATTCTAATAAGTAATAACTGTTCAGATAAATATATGATCAAAAGCGTTGTTGTGAATGTAAAACGTGATTGTGTAATTGTTAATTGACTTCGTTTAAATTGACAGCAGATACTATTAAGTCGACATTCTCGGTGCAATGCTGCAGAATACTGACACCACTTAATATTGTATAGTATGATATATTTTTTGATATCTCGATAAATGTCACCGTTCACGTTATCAATTTGCTTAAAAGTTAATAGCATAATATAGGATTATTGGAACATTATTAGCAGGAAAAGATTACACAGTGTCCTCAGTAAAAATGAATTGGCCGATTTGGGGTGATATACCCATATGAGTTCCAAGATTACTATGTACTATACAAACGTTTACAAGAAAAAAAATGGTCAACCACTTTTTTTTGTGAATTTTTAACTTGGAATGGGCTAATCAACGAAATAATTATTACAATAAATTTACTTCCTAAAAACATAAAAATAATCCTGAAAAGTGAATATAGTGAAATAATCAATACAAATGACAAAATATGACCAAAACAAAAATTGATAACCGAATGTTAACTAAAGTATGAATTTTTGTAAAAAAAATAAATAATTTATCAGTTAGATAAGAAGTCGACACAATATGGGAGATAAATTTAAAATAAAATTGTAAATTCTTAATTACATAAATAAATGCTAATTTCAAAAAAAATCTCTTAAATTATCTATAAGTCGTGGTTGTGATGACGGAATAAACACAAAAATTTCTTTTTCATCATTACGGTATCACCTATAATAGAACAAATATTATCTCGCGATAGAAGAACTTTCTGTTCACGTTCATATATGAACGTACCTATATATAACCGTTTTGTCAGGAGCTTTAATTTAAATTTAAAAACCGGTAGAAGAAATAAAGAAAATACAGTACAATAGAACATTAACGTGTGCCACGTACATAAATTACAGTATTATAATAATATATTATACTATTATTATTATAACGTAACGCATAAAATACTTCACTGGAAGATTTTACGGCACATCCCTACAATACTATTATTTTTATATTAATTATTGTTTGAGTTCAAGTTTAAACGAAATGCGAGTGGACGGTGGAGATATATTGCATATTATTATAATATTATCATACACGCATACTATATTATATATATATACAGCGACACAACGTAAAATCGAAATAAAATAGAAGCGTCTAATTTTATTATTCATTTACTATAATAATATTATATTTATTGCGGCTACAAAAACACTAACAGTATATTTCAGTATTTGACCCTCGATGAATGTATGATTAGCACTTCAATCAGGTCCTTCGTGGTGGTCCACCAATATAGATTCTCATACACATAACACATATTATATTTTATAATGGCATGTGTGTGTGTGTGTGTGTGTGTGTAGCTATATTATATCAGTACCGGCGGCGTAGTTAATATTATTATTATTATTATACTTACTATTCGTATATTATTCGTCCAATTGATCTATTTTCCATTCATATTATATTATTGTACATATTATGTTTAGGTACCTTCACGTGCATACCAACATATGTATATAGGTGAGCAACATATTTCACGAATTAATTTACACAATACAATATTATAGTATAAGGTGTACGCGCAAATGAGTATGATAATAATAATTATATAATAATGTATTATATCAATAATCAAAGTCATCAGTCACCGCGCAAATGTATATACCTACGTGTGTAGCGTTTATACAAAATATACGTACATACTAAATTCATACCCATGCATAATATATTATAATATTACCTATGTTACAATATTATACCGTAAACGCGGTCGAATGCGTTTCGAAAAGTAATCGTAATAATATATTATATACCCATAATATATCCTCGCAAAGGAATCGAATTTTATTTCAAAGGCGCGGAAGCGATATGCGATAATATATTAAAATAATAATTTTACACACTGCTGTATAGTGTTAATATACGAGCACGCCCCAATATAATGTAACGTATTAATTTACATCGATTACACCGATCAACACGAAGTTAATTAATACATACAGTGTACGCCCACGAGTTTTTTGATTTAATATACGCAATGCCTATATTTTATATTATGAAGAGTTTGAATGCGTGATACAAGAATTATACAATAACAACATATTATTATATTATATTATAAAATTATTTTTCGTTATAGAATAACAGACAGGAGAGTTACAAATTCGCAGACGTATCCATATGGGTGATGGTCAAGGGAGGGAGGGGGTGATTCCAAGGAGACTTGAGCGCTCAATAGATCAAACCGTTATTATATTTTTGAATATTATTATAAAATGTATTATTCTGAATAAATTCGCGTGTTTACTGCGGATAACCTTCTATTGATTGATGCGCTTTAGCGTTTATTTTAGTTTGGAAAATGGTTTGGTAATATTATTTTTTTTATCGTTGTCTAGGAGAGTATTGTCATTACAAACAGTCGCATGTAAAGGCACCTCACATTCTTATATACCATAATGACTTTATAATATGATATACCTGGACTGCGATAGAATAAAAATGCCCGCTGTTGTAACTCTAGTAATTGTATATAATAATAATATATAATATACACGGTGATTATTATGTCCGACGTTTATACATAATATAATATACGATGAGCGACCGTATTTGCGTACAACTGCAGCACGATGCACGTGCATACCCGACAGACCTAACTTATGCATACATAATATTATGATATATAATACATTATTATATGCGAGTTTTAGTTGAACAACTTTGTTCGACTTCTCTACGCTATTATTTAAGTATAATATATGTATGAAACGTATAAAGTTTTACGGTTAGTAAATTGTATACATTTTTATTTTTTAATCGTGAGGGAATGAAATTTATACCTAACGACATTATATACCCACGGCGATACCATATTCCGAACGATGCACGCGCGATTGATGAAAAATCGATAAAGTACCTACAAAAACAATAATAATAATAATAACAACATAATATGTAAAGCTCGTTGTTTGTTTTTTACGGATCGCCAGTATGATGGGCAGGTATAATTTTTATTTTATAATATTTTGTTGGCATAATTGAATCCTATATAGATTTATAATATGTTTCTGATGAAACTGAAACCCTATATATTCACCGCAATAACCAATTATATTATATACACACATACAGACACGGCCTGTATGTATAATATATATTTACTAAAACAGCCATTCGAATTGGATTCGTATAATTTATGTCATATAAGGCACAGTGGGCCACGTACATAAATACGCATATACAAATAAAGTCTCCGGGGCAATATTTGTTTACCTACCGTAAATATCTTCGAAAAGTTACTATGTAATATAATATCAATATATTAGATAGTTTTAAAAAATGGTATTTTTATTTATTTATTTCGCGCAATGTGATTTTGATAAATTATTGTATAAATGTGATTTAGAATAAAATAAAGTTTTATTTGGAATACGATAATAATAATTATTATGGTATAATATGTATAATATGCATTGATTTATCTATGTTAAAATATTAGTGTCATGAAAAAATAAATCGAAATAATATTGTTCGGTGAAGAAAAAAACTAAATACGAGAAATGTAGGTATATTTAACAATTTTATCGGTCAAGCAACAAAATTAATATCTGCAGAGTATAATTGCAATGTGTGATTTTTATAAAATCAAAAACCAGTATTGGCAGATTAGTAGAAAAACTAACGCATTTAGAAAATATACACTATACAGTGTCATAAAATAATTGATTTTTGAACGGATAATATTTTATTTTATACTTTTAGAGTGATTGGATGATAAATATTCACACTGTGAATAAAACGCATATACACGTTTATTGATATGAATTATCTACGGATACTTATTCATTGCATACAAATTGATATTTTTGCATTTGTAAATATTATATAGAAACATAATAATATTATGTACAATAGGTTTTTTTTATCCCGAAACGAGTTTTACATAAAAAAAAATAAAAACGATCTAGAGACGTGTTTGTCGTGTAGGTACACCAAAAAATATAATAATATTATATACAGGCGTATTACATTACGTAGTTAGACCAACAAAAATATTTTAATAGTCAAAGATCAAAGCGTACATAATTATATTATCTGCGGCGGCGGCAGCAGCAGCAACGATTAACAGCTATTATCGTTAAAGCATAGAACAGCTAAACAAATTAAAATAATAAAAAAATATTAAGAGAAAGAATACTGTTAAGAGTATTATAAAATATAACTGCCCGATAACGGGGGAAAAAAATTCGAAATAATTGTAGGTTCCTACAGTTATTATATCTATACGCTATCGTCGCCTTCTATACATATCGTTATCGTTGCAGTGACGTATTTACGAAGTGTTAGATCGTACTGCAAAGTATGATAATATTATATGATATGTACCTATATATACTATATAGGTATACAAGGATTACTGTTCGTTTAAATTATATTTTAAAATTTAAATATTAGATTTCGAAACGTTGAAACGGATGAAATACGGTTGGAATTTTGTGAAGTCTGGTATATTTAGGCACTATTTAGGAGTCCCCTCTCGTACCATTACCGAAAAAATGTCGAAAATATACCATTGCAGATGAGTCTATACCAGTTTATACCTATACGGTATATATATTTACATATGAATATATATATATCATATACCTATACGATTTCTGAACAGAAAAGCGAGCTTAGCATAAAAAAAAACCGCCAAGGGATAAATGCTGCTTTGTACTTCTTATTTTCAATCAATACTATATAATATATTATTACAAATACGCATTTATACGTGTGTAAATTCGTACAATTCACACTCTACGATGTAATAAAATATGAAGTACGATGACGTATATCGACATCACGCGCAATCGTTTTTTATTTTCTGTCTGCGCAATTTTTTATCGGCTATATATTAGCGTATTATTTTCCAGGAAAAACTATTATTGTTTCCCAACTGGAGGAGTTTCAAACTTCGTAGACGTATCTGACGAGACGTTATGAGAATAAATGACGTACCTATGTATTAACACACAATGTCTTACGTTTGGTTATACGCATGTGGTTCACAATAAGAACAATACTGCACCCTGTAGTGTGGGGTTCAAATAAAGACAGCAGGACAGCCCGAGAGTTGAGGAATGAAGACCCATGCTGTAGTGTATACCCAGTGCTCGAATTGGGGGGGTGCGCAGGGGGACGGAGCTCCCCTACTATTTTTATTTTTTTTTTGCGTACCCCTACTATTTTTTGTATGGCCTGTGTTGAATAATTGCGCCCTTGGAACGCAGTTTTTAAATCGTTAGATTGAGCTCCTCTACTTAATTTTTCCCAATTCGAGCACTGTGTATACCTATAGATAAAATGTCAACTGCATATTGTAATTATAATATATAATGTATTCGAAAACGTTTTGCACCAAGTATTGCTGCGTGATGACAATTTTTTACAATCTTTAGTACGATAATTATTATATTTCTACAAACAAGTGGTGGCGTGAGACGTGACTTAAGATTGTAATAGAAAATAATGCATATTAATAAATAAACATTAAAATAAAAATTAGCCAGGAAATAATAGCGTCTTGCACAAAGTATACGCATCGAGCATGTTTGTAATCCAAGTGGTTTTCGTAATCGCCTATTGCAGGACTGTTTTCACATTACTTATTTACCCAGAACATAATGTAATCTATAGGCCCACACCTGTAGTACAGTTAGTTAAATGGAAATGAATATAACATTGTTATAAGATTTGGCACGGTGTAGATTGCACATAATTGTCAGAACATATTATTCGTAATTAGACTTACTGCACGTACCAATATATTATATAATAAAATGTCTATATACGGCTTGGTGGTAATGGTGCGATCGCGGATTGGCTGATTCCTGATCCTATTCAAATCATAATTATTTTCGCAGGAATAGATAATACCTATATTATCTACATATGGGTTAGGATCTCCATCGTCCTGATCCCATAATATGCTTTCTACAATATTAATATTTATGAATACGAACGGAATTAATAATAAAAAAAAACATTGAGCTGCGCCGCCGCTGTATCAGATTCGCGTACTGCAGAGCCGATTAATAATCGAAAATCGATCGAAATCCGTTTATAGCATATCGTTGCATGTTAGTCTCAAACTGAACATAGTAACTTTATGTATTTCCAAACAACTTACGGACACGTACAACCGTCTGTACGCCCGTCGATACAATAAAAAATATATTATATTATATAGAATGATTGTTTGGTCGTCGACAGGGCTTTCGAGAAATGAAATGAGTTTGGAAAAAATAACTTAACACTGATAAAACAAGACAATAATAATTATTAATTATGGGAATATGTAAAACTGCAGTAGGTATAATCCTCACCGTGACATTAATATTATATTATTACCGTATATAGTTCAGTAGTTCACGATAAAAGAAATCCCCCTGTAAAGTGCCCGTATATTATATTACCTATATTAAATTATATTATTATTATGTAGTATATATAGGTACCTACCTATGTGCAATGTACATTGTACACTGCGGGCAGAGTCGAAACGGCCGTAAGACACGAGACGCGCTGTAACCATCGCAGACAATACTTATACGTATTATAGGCACACCACGACTCACGAGTACTTATATACCTACCTACGATTATTATACCCGCGGTGCTAGGATATTATTATAATCGAGGATATAAATAATTACGTTTTATTTTAAATCGATAAAAATATAACTCGCGTGGATGGAAAATTCAAATGCACTGCGCTTGCGCATACAAATATACATTATAATATTATGTACAAATGATAATGGCGATTTCCCGCAGAGGGTGCGGTATCCGGAAGTAAAAAGTCAAATTCGCAGAGGCACTGCACACAAAAACATACACACACACACACACACACACACACACACCTAAATACCTAATGATATTATATACACGTGAATACACACACCCGCTGCTTCCGGTCGGCAAGTCGGTACCGATATATATATGTACGCTGCTTCAACGCACATATAATAATATAGGTATCTAGGTATAATATATATATTATAATATAATATAATCTACGCGCGGTCGGTCCTTCGTCGAGCACGACGGGCGCATTACATAATCTATTATAATCGATCGGACGACATTAACGCGTTTTTTTCATTATTATTATTAGGTATTTTGTTTATCGAATAATACATAATATTATATAATATAATATATATATATGTTTTTGTAGACTCGTGGGCGTTTCCTCACAAACACACACCACACGTACAGACAGTACATTATTCTATTAAAATAAAAACTCGCGTGTATATATGCATATTATGTATATCATAATATATCATAGCATATAGGTATCATATATTTATACGAATGTACGTATCGGAGGCGCATTATCTATTCAAATCATGGGTTTAACGAACCGCGACCGCGGTCCAGGCGGGCGCGCGCGCACACACACACATGCACATCCGTATAAGAAATATATACGAGGGCTCGCGCCTTTGTGTGTGTGTACATACATATATTATGTACAGGAATATATCATAATATATGTATAAAAATCAATACGACCGATCAATCCTCGACGACAATACGACGACGTCGCGCGCGCAACGGACTAACGTCACCATGTCCCGCGCTTAGTCCGTTGCAATAGTATAATAATTATACAGGCATATCCGTATGTATATATATAATTCGCTTTTGCTTTCCGGTCACCGGACTCTCGCACCGGTTGTAGCATTATTATAATGTAATATAAATATATATATTATATTATGTAGAGCGAATCGTATATATACCTGTAAGTCGAGTTATTTAATAACAATATAATATATACATTTTATAGTAAATAAACAAACGATATGCACACGATAAATATACAGGACATGTTATATAATATATTATATATCTGCAAACTTATAAAATATATTACCTATTTCCATTCGGCGAGATGATTCGACAGGCGGACTAGGATGACTATACGACTGTCTATATATATCAGGGGTGGCCAAACCGCGGCTCGCGTCATAGACTTTTGCGGCTCGCTTAACGTAACATTAGACGTAAATTAACATAAGAGCTAAGATGTAAAAAAAAAAAGGTCTATAATAAAATAATATTTTTTAACATCTTGGCTCTTCAATTTTTATTAATACATTTGGTGGCTCGCGAGTCTCTTCTCGCTGGCCACTCCTGCTATATATTATCCTGTTACGCACGCTATTCCTCTCTCTGCATCGCCAGAGTACGTCTTGTAAACGATAATAATTAATATATAATAATATATATAAATAATTATTATTGGTAGCGATGCTAGGATAATAGGACTTGTTTTACATAATATATAACAATATATACCTGGTTTTTAGGCTGAGGAAGATCTGACAATCTTACATTCAAGTAATTTCAACATTTTAACTTGCTAGATATTCGCGGTAGGCCTTGTGGCCAGTAATTACGTCTTACACACATACTCACACTCACTCACACACGCATATATATATATTTACACTATACTAGTATACTACAGATATTTTAGTGTCTAATAGAAGTGGACTTTGCGTATCTAAAGTACTTAGGTAGGTATTGATAGAATCGATCGATGCACATTTTTATAATTGTATTTAGTTGATTGAATCTTTAAGTTTGAAATAAAAAAAAATACCCGTGTTATCAGTAAACACGACAGAAGCAGTGGCGCCGAAGTTTTTAAAATGTGGTCGGGCAATTTTAAAACTTCCCGGCCTCAATATCTTAATTATTTAATATAGAGGTACCTTAATACACATTTATTCATAATCACGGTTTAAATATACTCATGCTCATATTAAAGTTATGAAGTAAATAAAATATGGCCGGCCGGCCACATTTTTCAAAAAAGAGGTCGGGCCACGGCCCGACATATCCATGGACTTCGGCGCCACTGGACAGAAGTGAATACTTAAATTAATTTTGAACTTTGATTGGAATCAAAATATTAAAATCGAACTTTACTGGATGGTTGTCGACTGTCGAATAATGCTAACATTAATAGTAAAGCGATAATTTTGTAGATAAATAATACCTAGGTAACCAAGAAATATGTTATACGTTCATATTTTACTCAAACAGACATCTCTATACTCCTTTTCAAAAGGGAACATACCGCTTTCGCGCATGTCAAATGATTCGATTGGTGCGGTTAAAACCACGTGATCACGGTAACAATGGAAAATTGGTGGGGGATGCGCACCGCTGGATATTAATTGGTCGCCGACCGGTATGTTCTCTTTTGAAACAGAGGATAGTTCCAACAATACGTTGCAACCAAGGTATCCACCTGTATATATATTTATATCCACCTTGATTGCAACGATTACCTTTATTTCTATTTTCGCAAAATATTAAAATTTTTCATAACATGGACGAGGGATCGATCGAGGCACATTTTTATAGTTGTGTTTTGTTGATCAAATATTCAAATCTTAAATTTAAATTAAAAAAATGCATTAAATTCACTTAAAAAAATATTATAATGTTTTAGTTTTCCATAAAAATTGAGCTGATAATATATAACGCTGTTTCAGAGTAATTTAACCATATACATACATTATATTACATACAGACGTATCGTCCGTCGTGTTGAGGTATATTCGAAATAGGTCTTTGTTCAAATATAACATTATTGCACTGTGGGAATGTGTTACACGAATGCACACACATTATACATTATACAATTATACATTAATAATAATATATGTAGGCACTTTAATACCTATACCTGTAGACGTGAACACGTCTATAATACATTACCTATAACCGCAGCGGAGGTGCTGTGCTGCCGTCATAATTATATTGAATCGACAGTGGATATAGATAGATACTGCACACCACGCATTATGATGATATGCGCGAATACACATGTACCGAACCTAAGTGTATATTATGCATAAATTACCCTATGTACACGTGCGTTATTTATATCGTCTGCAGTGTTCTTCGTCTTTCGGATTTCGAGCTGATTAACTATAGATATACCTATACAGTATAGTGGGTATATTATACATATAGTACCTAGTGTCGTCGAAGGGAATAATACAGCTCACATAGCAATCTATTATTATTAATGTTGTTTTTTTCACCGATTGCAATCTCTATCGTAGGTACCTTCTTCTTCTTCGTTTTATTTATTTCTTTAATATGCGCGTCTTATACATATAGGTAATATTATAGATCCGTTATCCGACACCGACGAAAAAACAATCCGATTTTCGTCTACGATGGACTATGATTACGCGCGTAATAATACATACCCATACTTCTCGTGTTTATTTGTTTTGTGCCATCCTATCTACATCGAACTTCGCTGTATCACGTGTGATCGCATCGTATCGTACCAGACTAGCACGATTGAAATTCGTATGCGAATAATAGTATACTATAGTTAGTTTATCGAACGGCATCTTTTTATGCATATGGATTATATGGTATAGGTATACTGGTATAAGATAAAGCGTTCGGCGGGCGTATATATTATAATAGGTACACCCGCGGCGCTTGTCATGAAAGAAATTGGGAAATTATATTAATATAAGTAATGGTAATTCGGGTTTGTATATTATATAGTTGATATTATTAGTCGGGCAAGTCTCCTCGATCGTATTTTAAAATATATAGACATATTAAATATATAATATTATTGGATCACAATTATAGAGAAAAAAAAGCATAATTTTGATGTTGGCTGAAAGAGATGGCCATTGCTTGGGGGTGACATGACCAAGCAAAATAAAGATACAATTCGTTTCTTCTATTATTTATAAGCTCCTATCAGCTTATTTAAATACGTACCTAACGATATTATGCATATATGCATATGCCATGGTATGTAAATTGTAAATATGGTTTTCTTCCTGCAATACAATATTGCTCCCCTGATATTCCATTCTCTCTCGCACAAAATGTAAACTGAAAACTAATGTATGCAGGTGAGGAGAACTCAGTTATAACCACTTGAATGGAGTTTGAGTCAGTGGTCCATGGGTCATGTGTGTGTGTGTATATATATATATATTAACATTATGACTGTTTGAAGCGCTTAAAAAAGTGCTCAGATATACCTAGCATGTAAACCCGATTAGTTTTAAATTAAAAAAAAAAACTTCTAATGGTATAGGTACCTACGTATATAATAGGTAGAAATCTAGAATATAACAGTTTTTAGATGCACGAGAGAGGTCAAGCAAACCGATTGTTCTAAGTTCGTTGAATCAATGAGTTTATATCACAGAAAAAAGTAAGTCAAGTTATGGTATCACATCATTTTTATAACTTTACCAAGCTAGAAGAAAATAATAAATATATTATAATATGTAAACAAGCTAAAACTTAACGTTTCCTAACCCTAGCAATAAAAATAGTTTTATTGCGGAAATTGGAAGAAGTTTATTAAAACTTTAAGCCGAAGGTAGTATACATAAGAAAACAGTAGGTATATAATACATAAGGTATACAGTGCCTCAGAAATGTATTCTAAAAGTATTGTTCGGTTAAGGGATATTATTAGGCAGGTACGTTTTTGTTTGGACTGCAGAGTAACATAATGTATTAGGTACATATATATAGATACTTCGAAAAGTCGGTAAGTACCTACGCCCAAAGAAATGCGCGCCAATTGATGAAAATTTAAAAAGTTTTCACGAATCCGACATGAATACACGATGGTGAAGTGGCGGCGGTATAATCAACTCTGCGCCACGCTCCGGGCGCTCGTCTCGATACATCGTGCTACCTATAATACGCGAGTGAAATATTAATAATAATAAGTGCAATGATATTGGTTGTTTTTCGACGTTTATATTATGCACACAGACGGGTCAATGTTACGCGTGTCTGATGAAATGATTTATTACGAGTTGAGTATCTGTGCGACGACCACGACTGCCGTGTCAAACGACCGGGTAATTAATTTTCGAACTTTAAATCGCTGATATAATTACCGTTGTCTTAACGAGTAGAATCGACGACCTCGCGCCGCCGTTAAATTATAATAATAATTGATCGATACGTCAAAAATGTCGCGAGCGGACGTTAAATTATTATTATATAGATACATGTGGCAATAGTTGCATTGCGCATAATAAATAGGTACCCAGCCCGCAGGGAGTACCACGCGCTTCTACAGGGTGTCTTGCGCGCTCTTATTGTCCGAGTCGGTGACAAATTTTTAATATTTTTAAGCCAATCATTTATCGAATCGATCCGTGTAAACATATTATGTTGAAAAGTAAAATAACCGATTTCCGTTAATTATTATTGTCCAACATACTATATTATTATAGAGTTTTGTGCGCGTTTCAAAGCTTTTAAACCAGTGATGGGTTATATGTAAACGATCACCACAATATTTATAGCTCAAAACGAAATCCTAGAACCTTCAATAAAAGATTTACAACCATATTCCCTTGATGAATTATCCATGTGGTTCTCAATACGGAAACTTACATTAAACCCCGCCAAAAGTGAATTCAAGATATATTCATGCACCGTTAGAAAATACACAAATTCAACCTTAGTACAAATTAACAACCAAGAAATCTAAGTGGAATAGCAAGAATGACTGAATGAAATACTTGGGGATACACATAATATGTAGACAACAAATTAGCTGCCTGGAAAATTCATATCGACAAAAACTAACGATGATACACAACCAATGAACCAAGGATAAAAATCCTAGACCATTCTATGCACATGGTCAAACATTGAGATACACTCTGTACATACTACATACACAAAATAAACTAGTACGCACTACGTCTACGCATACATTGATATAAAACGAGCGTAACACCTTATTCGTCCATATAGGTGTTTAAGTATAGTTTAGGTATACATTATACATATTGCACGAAACACAATAATAATATTATTATAACGGTAGGTATATAATACGTGTTATTTGTACTCACGTGCACTTTTCTAATAACATAAAACTCTAATTTTGATGGGGAAAAAATGTGTTTAAGAAACAAAACAAAATTTAACAATTCAAAAATAGCCTTTAAAATTTTTTTTAAAAATGTATAATATCAAAAGCTTCTTAAGTAGACAAGCAATATTATTGTACAATCACTATGAAATCAACTATATATTTTTCCAATTTTGCTAATCCAATTTCAGCATTTTTTTACTCAGAAGTTCAGTTTTGTTCGTTTCCGGGGTGCAGCCAAAAACTTATGGATGTATTATAGATATCGAGTAAAGATCTTAAAATCAGCATAAATAGAAACGCGTATACAGAAATTCATATCGACATTTTGACACAGTTTTAGAATATTATTGACCATGTTATATAGTCGACAAAATAAAACAAATTTATAGTTAAAAATTTCGACGTCTTCACATTACATGTTTATACTTATATACTTAATACTTGTATTATACTGTGGCCAGAGCCAAGTCGGTCGCCAGTTGGTCTCGTGTGTTGGGAAACGCGGTACAGATGGCGTGCCTATATACAGTCACTAAATGTAGGTAAGTACTTACCTACCTATATACTGCAGTTTATACCTAATTATTATAGCCAGTATGCAAACATATTATAAGACTACTAAACCGTACAATATTATATACACACGAGTGTAATAATATTATAACGTGTACGTATATAAAACGCGTTTTGTTTTTAAATATTTAATTATAATACATAATATAAGTAAGTACCCGCGCGTATATCGACACGCCCATCCATCCGTCTCATATAATATATAGGTAATCCTCTATTGTCCGTTGTTAAACGAGGAAACATACGTCGTCATTATAGCACGCATCTTCGCAACACAATATAATATACCGAGGTATAATAATAACATCGCAAGTTATAACAATTAACGTGGAACTACGAGGAGCGAAAATACTGCAGTGAACGTGTTTGGTTGCGAAATTATTATTGGCGTGCCTATATATTATTATACCATTATTATAACAATCCGGCATAAAAGTGGCTAAACTGAAATGGTTAATTACCGTATTTTTAACTTTTCGCCTATATTAATTATTATACGCAGATGTAGAATTCAATGTTATGTTATAATATATATGTGTGCGTGCCATAAGGGAGAAGCCGCGCGTATTCTGTATAATATAATATTATGTTCATCGACCGGGACGCGTATATATAGAATATGTACCTAGGTATATATTATGTAGGTACCTACCAGGTCAGCTTTACTGTTGCCGAACGACAAAAACAAAAACCGATTCTATTGGACATTAGTTATTATGAGCTGTGTATTGTACATCGAACAAACAATAAAAATCATTTGCCAACCGTTTCCGTAGAGGCGTCGGTACCTACTGAGAATAGAAGAGAAAATATTTAGAGAATGACGCGGCAAGACGAAATCTAACAATTTTGGGAGCACCGGGATTCAAGATTTGGTTTTGCGACAAAGTGAAAGGCTTACAGGCTCGATTAGAAATTTTAAATGAGGAGGTCTACATTTTTTTCAAAAAAAAAAAAAAAAACACAATTATAACTATAGTGTTTACATGATAGTTATTTAGTTAGCATTATAAATATATAAAATTGTATAGTAATATTAACAATTTTCTTTACATTAAAATTTACCATGGAATTTAAGATATATAATTTAAGATATTATTATATGGCATTTCTAATGAGGGAGGAGGGCTAAAGCCTCTTACCCACCCCTGGATCCGCGCCTGAAGTGATACAAATTTTTTTTTAGGAGGGTACATATAATAGATATTGATTGGTAACAAAAAAAAAATTGAAGTTGATCAGAGGTGGGAATGTTTACTTTCAACCAGAACCCTTTATTAATATTTTTCAAAAACCAAAACCGGAACTAGAATATTTTAATTAAATAACATAGCATCGGAACTTCAGAACTAGAAATTGAAAGATGCAAAATGTATCCACCTGATTTAAATAGGGGCAATTTTAAAAATAATTTGCCCATCTCTGATTATATATTTTATAATATTATAGTATGAATGAAACTGTAACATCAGCCGTTTTCAAGATTGCTTCATGTATTAGGTAATATGTAATTATTATATTATACCTATATTCATACGGCATACCACAATTTATAATAACAATTAAAATCCGTATTATTATATGATTTTAAGACTCAAATTAATATTTATCTATAATGCTCGCCTGTATTATAATATTAGGTAATATATACCTACTACATTATATAACATACAAATACACCTATATAAAAATTGTTGATAAGTAATACATAATATATTATTTGTATATGTAATTGTTCAAAACTACATTTATGTTTAAAAATCTGTAAGCTCATAGATTATGCAACTATTTTATAGTAGTAGTACTCTTTGGACAATTTTTTTTCATTTAGCGAAGTTGATTAATAAAAACTAATACATTTTATTCAATTACTACTATCGTTAAATACACACTCCAAACAATAAGTTAAAAATCAAATATACACATATTTAATCGTATCAACACACATATAATGGTATATCGTATACAAAATGTTTATTTTTATTATTTTAGATGTACCTATTAATTTTAAAAAAAAGGCCATGTTAAACTTCAATATTACATAATATTATAATATAGAGATAGGTACCATAATATTAAACTTTCAGTGACAAAGGAGAATAGCTCCTTTATTCAATTTCAAATTTGTTTTCAAATAAAACGGACCCAATAAAGATATTATTTTTTATTCCGATTGAATTTTTTCCTCAACACGCCAGTAATATTTTGCTGTCACACAGACGAAAATATTATCCATCAAAATTAATTTATACCTACGTCGTTCGGTGAAACGACCTTTTTGGTGAGTATAATATTATCATGTTTAATACATTATTATTGGTCAGACGTACCTATAAGTAAACATATAAATGTCGATCGCACGACGTGATTTACTTAACCTTTACACGGAGCAAGTTAATTTTTTGAGGTTATGATATTATACCTGAACACAAATCATACGTTACACAATTATTACAAACTATACATCGTTCCATCCGTTTTGATAGCATCAAAAAATAAACAAGTCGTGGACACACTATATATATATATCGGGTACACAATATGTACCGCATAACTGCAGTGGCGGGCGGAAATAAGAAAAACTCGATATCATTCAACTACGTCATTTACTTTTTTTTTTATGACCAGCGCGTGAATATTGATCTACAACCATTAGAGAAACATTAATTCCCATATCTAACCTAACTTATAACCTGTACAGCTTATGAAAAACGCGCTCTGTACAGATGAATCCGATTTAAATTATTTTAATCGCACGCACGCACTTATATGAGCGCCGAATAGCTGAACGCGAATCATAATACGTCTAATCGTCATAACCTGTCTGGCTGTATAAATACATACCTACGTTTATACGTCGTATAACTATACTGTCTGCGAATAGAGATTTTTTATACAGAAAACCCTATACGCGGTAGTAATATATTTTCAGAAAACTTCGTACTAAGCGCCTAGCTATATACGCAAGAGTGCTGCTGTTGCGGCTATGATATTAAAAATATAATAACGTCGTGGCGAGGGGAAGAGGAAAAGTCAGTTAACTCCTCGCACTGTTGTGGAAATGTTAAAAAGAGAAAAGTGGTGGAAAAATAATACAATAATAATAAAAAAATACTGTAGAAATGGCGACCATACGCCGTTTATTACGAGAGCGTCGGCAGCGGGACGTACTTAGGGGGCCGCCGCCGAGTCCGAGAGAGGAGGTCAAACGCGGGCACGGAAGCGGCGCGGCGGCGGGAGAAGGCGCAGCGAACGGACGCGATAATCCCTCGAGATCCCTCCCACGCGGTCCACTAATTAAAATCGACCCCGTTAATTGGGGTGTGTGGCCGACGCTTGCGCGCCCGCAGACCCCGCTTTACTGTATTCTTTCCGCTTTTCGACCCCCCAACGACAGGCATTGGTCCGAACCTTTTTCTGGTTTTTGTTTTGTCATTTTCCTTTCTCGTTTTCTCGACGATAGGTACGTAAGCACAATATTTATGTATATATATATATATATATATGGCGTGCGGATGAAAAAAAATGCATTTCTTTTTGCACATCATCATCACATCCACATCACATCCGCCATTCATGTATCATTGCCCTGGCCACCGCTTCACCAAAGTCCGCACGATGATCTATCACTCGCGCGTTTGTTATAATAATAATAATAATAATAGATATCGTCTGCTGCGGATAGTAAAACTGTATACTAATTACATGTAATTACACGTAAATTACATGCGATGAATGTCAAATAGTAAATATATATAACATACTGTAGCTGGTTTGTTCAGTAGTATTGATTATAATTTGGTATAATACTAGTATTTAATATAATCAATTGTATATTGTTCTATAGTTCTGTACTTATAGTCGCAACCGCTATAACGCTGAACGTTATCGAACGGGATTCATATTATATATTATCCTTTTTTTTCGCCTACCTACGTCATCTCCTGCGACGAGAATTTTTTTCCACGTATGAAACCGGCGGAAGCGAATGGAAACCGCCTAAGACCGCAGGAGCGTGTGCGTATAATAATATACAAAACAGGCAACGCCGCGGTGACAACGGCGCGTAGATGTATATTGTATATAATATATATATAGGCAGCGGATGCTGTGGCGGCGGGAAAAGGTGTTGCGACAGGAGTAGGAGGAGAAGAAGAAGGAAAATAAGACGAAGACGGCGACGACGAGGCCGGTGTATGGGAGCGGACGAGAGGTGGGACAAACCGAAGGGATGAGAAAAAAAGAATTTCCCGGGCTCTAAAAAGACCGGGGATAAAATCAATACGTCACGCGGCGGTGGTGTAAAAAAAGGCGGGAAAAAAAACACCTAACGTGTACACACCATACACATATTATATACATATGTATGTATATATATAACGCTGCACATGTACTCGCGGCCGCCACAGTAGTTTTTTCCGTCCGCTGCCGCCGCGCCTGCACCGCACACACACACGCACCGCTCTCAAACGCGCTTATCCATAGACATAATATTATACAGGTATATACACAAGCGCGCTCAGGTTCGTATCTCGTGTGCATTAGGTTTATATTATTATTGTACAGTAAACTCCCCACCACCAGTGTGGTGCGTCAACTTTTGATCGCTTAATAGTTTTAGAAGAGACAGGATAGAGAAACGAGACGGCATGCAAATATAATAATATATAGAATGGATGTGTGAGCAGACGCACGCAGACGCCTATAGCATAAGTATATACACATACACATACACACACGCTCCTATTAAAATATAAGTATTTACACACGCACACACCCATTAGAATATAAGTATTTACACACACACACGCCTATTAAAATATAAACATATATACTTATTTAAGTGTTACCTAATACCTCTATTCATCCCCAAACGTCGGTCGTCGTGTTTATAAATGGGTTGCGGGACACGGAAGTCGAGAGACCGCGCGCGTCTTCGTCGTCGTTGTCGTCACAATAACCACTTACTCGGTCGTCATGGTTACAAAACTGTCGTTTAGAGGTATACCACAGATGAGAGGTATATATACGCAAAGAGTGCAAAAGAGACTGATGTGGGGACGGGGGAATGAAAGCCAAAATCATTAAAAACATCATAACCATATATTATATGAATATATATTTTATAAAATATGTACATGCCGTTACAGGGTTTTATTGACTTTTTTTCTTTTTAAGACTCACCCTAACAGTGCTATCACAGTTTGGCGTTTTAGGATTATTGGTCCAAAGTCAAAACATGTCATAAAATATATCATATACATCTATCTAAAGTTACGCAGAACGCACCTCTATATATTATGCGCACTGTACATATATATATTATAAATTGTATATCAAATGCAGCTTTCGTCGACTTTCCACGACCGTTATATTAATATAGGTAAACAAATGTATACACTTCGGTTACACTAAACGTTTAAATATTTTATATACATACGATATAGAGCTGATAAGAATGATTATTTAATAGTTATATATACGTAGGTATATAAAATAAAAACAAATTGACTTCCGTCGGTTATTTGATTCGCCTCTGAAAACACAAAATCACCCTGTACTCGTAGCATAAAATCGAATTCGGCGTATTTCCGCTAAAGAATAAATAATAAATATTGTTATCGCGTCGTACGAGTGTGCACGAGCGCGTATAGCCTTTTTTCAAGATTTTATAGTAATGGAAAAATTTGTAAATTCGACGTCTCAGATGCGAGAATACTGTGGTGAAAACATCGAATATAATTTGAGTGACGGATAGAATGTTCCAAACTTAAATGACATTGCAACGTGCGCACATGGTTTCTGAAATCATAAATGAAAAATAGGAATATTCTGCTGCTGCGCATTATAATAAAAAAAAATCAGTCATCAATCAGCGGATATAAATTTGGTTTTTACAATAAACGAAGTTGTTTCTCAAATTCTCAAACTTTATACAACATACCTATATGGTGTCAGGACGTGCTCCGGTTAGTACGGCGTGAATCTGTATTGTACATAATATGTTAGTTATAGAGGAATGTTTTGAGAGATATTTTTACAAGCACACAATATAGAATAAAACGGATAAAATTATAAACTTAGATTACCTACGCATACCTATCGACCACGCCGACTTTAACAGACGTTATAGATTATATTGTATAATATGATATATATCAGTATAATATAGGTAGGTACTGTATTTAGTAATTATATCACTAATAGTAGTAAACATAATATTGGACTGTGAAATGTGAATAATTTAAATAAACATATATATAATAATCATAACATATGCATATATTATATAGCTTTGATTAAATTTAAAATATTGATGATGAAAAATAATATTAATTAGTTTTGATAATGATTGCATTTATTTTTTAGAAATACCATACATATTAATATATTATAATATATAATAATACTAATGTAATAATATCTGTTACCTAACGTCTATTTTAAAGTGATTTGTTTTACGTTTCAGTAAAGAGGTAAAGACGGCAAAGAAATGTGTACAGGTACATGCACGTATACGCATGAAACCTATGATAACCATAGTAACACAACATACCCATAACTGTTAGCAATATGATATTATATTTTCATAATATGTGTACTGCTGCTGTATATATCGCCCGCGGTTAACGGATTTTTCCTCAGAAGAAATGAATACAATAACCATTTTTGGTTGATTATATGCTTTCAAACGCTCTCGACTATAAACCATAGTACCTATGTATACCATACCTTTGTGAACACGGTTCGTCGTGTAGAATATATCATATAATAATATAATGTAGGTAATCCTGTACTTGACCCAGAAAAGTGAAGTGTTCGGGTTAAAGACGATACTCGCCGGTTGAATTATCTCGTATAAACGGAAAAACGTCGAGAGTCGGTATTCCTTGATCGTATACTATTATATAAATATATATAGACATAATATGTAGTGATGGAATATTATTAGATGCTTACCTACTCGTGTTACATATACCGTGGTTATATAATATAAGTACATTTTATTATTTCAATATTAAAATTTAACCCGCACACGGATCATTAGGTCTACTAGCTTTTATGCTTCCCGGAGGTGCCTATATAATGTTTACGTCTATATATGGGCACATTTTCACGGTCTTTGATAATAACGTTTCGAACAGAGTACCTATATATTTACATATTGCAGTGTACCTACATCACGTATAATGAAAATATAAAAAAAGGTTATTTTCGCCATTGTTAACAAATTGTTAATGTATTACATGTTACTGAAGGGAGGGGGAGAAATATAATAATGAAATAAATTCGAGCGACGAAAAATTTATATCAGAGGCGGCGGCGATCGATCGTTCGATTAATAATGAATAAAAAACTTGGAACCCGTCTTTGCAGCAGGTTTTTTGATTTTGTCTCTCTCTCTCTCTCCCCCCCCCCTCCGCCATCCTCTAATCGGTATTCATCGATATTTAATTCAGCCGAGGGTACTTCCGTTATTCAAAATAATGTTCGTAAGTGAATTAAATTATGCGGGTAGGTATACATAGTACGTATTCGGTTGTATTATGCGCGAGTACGGCGGCGGTTACCTTATACGGTCCATTTTTTAACTGGCAGACGGCGGATGCGTTATTGACAGCTCTATACGAGCAGTGCAGTATAAGTACATATTATTACTATTATACTTTTCGTTGCGCATGTATTATCATATTATATTATCGAAACCGATACAAAAATAAGTCACCAATAAATCGTTAATTTCGAAAAAAAACGATAAAGAGTCTACTGCAGGTAGGTATACAATATTATAATAAATGATAAAGTATGAACAGGCGCGGACTGGTAAAAAAGACCAGGGGACGCTAGGTATACATAATTTCAGGGCGTATAACAAAAATATTAGGGAATATCTAAGAAGATTTAATTTATAAAATATTACAATAGGTATTTAATTTTGTTAAAATATTTAAAACATTAATATACAATATTTAAAATATGTTGTGAAACATAAATTTAGGTACCTACCAAGTTAAGAGGATGTTAGGGCACTATTGGTTTTATTTCTCTGACCCACACGGAACACAGCAAATTTATGTTGAGCAGAACCAATAACCCTGTGGCCTGTTACTTTTGATATTAGAGTGAATTCACCTATCGTCAAACTTTAATAGTTATAACTCATAAAGCTCCCCCTATATATTATTGTAATCGAATTATTACCATATATAAGTAAAATATAATGTATAAAGCTAATGACCTTTATCGTCGAAGCTAAAGATCAATAAAAAAAAAAAAATTAAAGTTCAGAACATATTACCTGTGTAGATACGTTGCCTTTTTTAATTTTTTACGGTATTTTAATTTTTATACTACTTATAAGCATTTTTAAATATTTTAATAATTTACACACTAATAACTTGAATAGAATTTACATAGAAATTAAAATATCATAAAACACCCGACGTAAGGACACAGATAATGGTTTTTAGTTAAAAATTTGATACTAGGCGAATTCACTCTAATATTACAATTATTAACACAAGGGTTCTCCTTAACGTAAATTTGCGAGTGGGTCAGAGAGATAAAATAATTAGACTTCATCTTAACACTGCAATGCTGCAATACTGCAATTGTGATAAAACATATTTATTCATACAAAATAAAAGTAAAAATTATATGATATACCCATGTATACATAATAATAATATAGGTACTTTGTATTGTGTATAATATTTAAAGACAATAAAACTTCTAAATATAATATGAATATGGCACATTTTTGTGGAGCTTGCAGGGTTAAATATATTGAAGGGCGAGTGATGCTCTACAAATCCGTAGTCAAGGGGGCACACCAGTCCATACCTATAACAATTAATATATTATTGTTTAACAACAATTTAAATTGTGGCAAATTAAAAAATACAATTGATTACCTACTTAAACTTTTGGTCGTTGTGAGAGACAGAGAAGGGTTCGTCCTATACACACAACATATCGTCACCATGACGGTAAGAGTGTTTAAGTAAAAATTATTAAGATTTTATTTTTTATCACTCCATAATTATTTTATTTATACCTAGTCAATTTTGTACGCAAGTATATTATAACAATAGCATAGCATTATATTATAATGCCACTATATTATTATACTCTGCAGTCTTTGTATATTATATTATACACCGTGAAATTCGTCGAGTACACGTAAAAAACTATATATACTATTATAACGTAGAGAAATACGTCAGCTATATTAGCCTATATATTATATAGCTGCTATATTGCCAATTTAAACGAAGTCAATTAAAATCGTACAACTATACAAGTACGAATATTATTAATATGTTTTGCATATTTGATGACTGTTCTTTTAAACGTTTCGTACGGCGAGCTATTATAATTGGAATGAACTCTCCGAGTAGTTAATAATTATTATTATTCTCCTAGTTTATGAATTTTACGTGTAATTAAACGTCAAACCATAATATACTATTCATGTAATTTGTTTTTAGTAACAATATTATAATATTTCGACTCCAGTAATAATTAACTTTGTAACTATAATAGTTAATATTTAATTGCTTTTAAAAATATAATGACAATTTGACAAGACTTGATATTTTGTTTACGTTTTTACAGCGAACAACGTCACGTGAACATTGAATACTATTATGTTGTCTAAATTGCATTCATGCAATCATACAGATAGAATACTTCTCATCGTTATGTCAAGACTCAAAGTTTGTGTACACCGAAATTAAGTTTAATGTTAAAAATAAAAACTGTTTACCACAAACTTTTATAATAAAAGTTAAATAAACTCGTCGTTTAAAACCCGTCAATGTCAATCCCGTATCGATAAACCGTATCGTAGACCTACATCAAAATAATATCAACTGGTTAGAAATTGATGTAAACTTATCAACATCAAAAAAACAAAACCCCCTTAGAAATATTTAAATGTCCATCATTGACATTTGAAATGATAATTAATAATGATAATATTATCGTCGTTTTAATAAATATTCTTATATCGTTTTCAAATATTGAATTCAAGCTCGGCGACTATGGTCATTAGCTGTTGTAAGGGTTATGAACTGTGGTTGAGAAGGTACGGTAAGGTGTTATTACGGTTGTTACGATAGATAAGCAAACACGTATATGTGTGACAAGGTTTTTACTACTACGAACCCGGGTGGTCACCCATCCGAGAACTATCGTTACTTACTCTCAGTCGCATTCCGTGACTGGTAGCAGCCAACGCGCCAAGCCAAGCCACAAAATAGCGATTTATCGCATATGTTTATATTATAAAGAAATAATATGTCCTAAAATCAACTAAATTATACAACTTATAATTTAATCACTCACATATTATGAATCGAAATAAAATTGCACTGTATAATATTGTTGCCTCTTGTTTTCTTTCTTTGTACATAAAATTAATCACCTTCACCGAATAAATATTTTTTAAATGTCAAAAGCCAATAATCACTGACCACTGTTGTTGCGGCTTCAAAATTAATAATAAAAAAACAAATTAATAATAGGTCCGTCACTTTTCAGCTCATATAATATATGAATTGAATGGTAAACACGGTGCACTGATATAACTGCAGATCAAGATAACTGTAATAATGTTTATTGACCTTTTTATGAATTGCAACAGTCGGTAAATTATCAATAAATTTATTGTATATTTATGAATTATTCAATTAAGGCGGTGGAATCGACCCACAAGTAAAAAATAAATAATATACCTACTTATCGGTCGGAGTGAAGCATTAATTGAAATAGTTATTTTACCAGCTGTAGCGTATTACATATCATATTACATTCGTTTATCAGTTTTTTGATGCAAAAGTTTTCTCGTTTAAATCAATTCTTTAAAATATATCCATGGCTGATTACATAATTCCATTCCTTTCTCTTTAATGTCCCCTTTGTTATATTTTATATAATTGTTCACAATTAATCTATTCTATTATTTAAAATTTAACCATTTTTCTAATTAAATAGCTTAATATACCTATTATGTACCTATAAATTAGATACCTAATTTGTTTATATTTAAAATTTTAACGGTCGAAACTAATGTAGTTTTTATCAAGCTTACATATGAAAAAAAAAATGTGCACATAAAAAGTGCCGATTTTCTAAACGTAGTCAAATTCTGATTCAATTCCTTTACGCGCTGCTTTGCGGTTTCGGGAAGACACAGCGGCTTGCACACACGTTTTTTTCTTCGATTCATTCGATGCCGAAAGTTCTTTATATAATATATATAATATAACTCTGTCAGTATATAGCGTCTAAACTGATTTATCATCAGCCCATGTCGATTATATATAGCGGCGCGAGTTTGTCTAACAAATGTTTGTACACCGCCAAGTCATTTTCCGGACGTTCGCAAATCGCTATTTTAGATTCCACACATACATGTCATATTATATATATAGTATATATAGTATATATATATACAAATATTATATATATAAAAATATTACATGTATAGGACTTTATTATTTCGCCTTCATCGCGTTTAAGATTATCACGTCGGTTTTTTTCCTGCGCCCGATAGCTGATCTGTGTATATACATATACCTATATAGCCGTCAAATATCTGGAACACGCATTTTACAGTATAATCTTTCTCGTATTCTTTTGTCAATATTTCACCTTGTTTGTATTATTCAACGTTCGCAGTTTTTCATATTATTATTGTATGATACGCTTTATTTCCAACAGTTCATCGTTCGATATTCTCAGATTGCGCTATAATATAAGCAGCTATGGCGAACGTCAATTAATCCGTTTTCTTCCATCCATATTTAGTTTTCTTTCATGTACAACGATATATTACACTTTAAATTATTCAACGACGGACAGACACGCTCTTCTCTCGTTCATTTAATCCGCATAATAGGTACTGCTGAATTTGTATTAAATGTCTGCGGACTGTTGAAATAATGAGAAATTTGTACAGTTATGTCATTATCCGTCGTATTGTATTATTTCAGAACTATACTTTTGTAATAATAATAGCCTAAGCGTTCCCCTTTCGACACATTATATATTAATACCTATTTTTTTTTTATTAAGAGTGCGGTTTTATTTTGGGAAAAATATCATTAAAAATGTAATACCTACCTACATATTATTATAATATTGTTTCTATATTGAATAATACGGTTATTTTTATGTAACATATATATCATATCCATTTATGCATAAAGTAACTATGTACAGCGCATAAATAAACCTCCATAAAAATCCTGGAGTGGGGCACGCACATAATGTGGTGCAGCAGCGCAGCGCAGGACGGACCTAGAGACGGACTTTTACGAGTCAATATAATATAAGCAAATTACACGCCAACAACATTATTATATTATATTATAGTACGTCGGTAACGTTATAATTACACGCCAACACTACGACACGACGCGTATATTTTGTATTTAAAAAAAAAAAAATATTATTTTAATTTTATATCGCCCGAGTAGGTATTACCTATATTATTATAGTGTGTGTACCAATATAATATATTATAATAAAAATAATATTATGGTGAAAATATAGTAAGGCACGACGGGCTTTTGCTAGGTCATAAATCGCGACGCCGCCGTCGACGACCGGCACATTATAATATACGCGCATATTTTTATTATTATTTTAAATCGATCATTTATCGACGTCGCCAACGGCGATTTTAATGGTCGATCGCGTCTTTATACCTAGGTTTACGCGTTACCTATGTATAATAAACATTATGATAATATTATTACAGAGCAGTGCGCAGTATTTGACTCGTTGCGATCAGAAAAGTCACCGCTCGGGAATAGGTACCAGCAATTCTTCACGATCGTAAACCTTGTGTCTTATATATATATAATATTTATATACACAGGTTATAATATGTAGTGTTTATCGAAATTTTTTATTACACGATTATGCTTACACGCAGCTCAGTCTCCTGCTCTCTGCGGATGTTTATATTAGTCAAAGTGATCAAGCAAACATTTATGAGATGTATGAGTATTCAGCATATTAAAATACGCATTTATGATTTACATATTATAATATTATGTATATCGAGCCACACTAGATTGTAAGGAAATGGTTTTAAATTAATATCGTCTAAGCCTATATAATATTCCGTTCTACAATTCTACACATAAATAATATACATGTATACCTACGGGCTATGAATTTAAAATAAATCAGATTAGGTAGGTACACCACACTTGATGTCAATAATATTCCATCGTATGATTTGTATAACGATGCATGTTATAATAAATAATTATGATAATATATATGATTACTTTGTGCAATTTACAAAACTTCTACATTTTTATAAGATAATTTTTTTCCAATAACTCGTTAGTTTGCCAAAAAAGTGTATTTACAATAATGTATCCAGTATTATAGTTAATATACTTATTATCTAAAAATGATTTGCCGTAATTATTAGAATATATTATACAATAATATCAGAGACAAAAATTTGATTTCAAAGTGTGTACATAAAAAAACTACATTCAATTTATATTACAATTGACCAGTAAATATAATATATTGTGCGATTGCTCGTACATTAATTTAAGTACACGGCTTTGAAAATAATGATCGTTGAGTCATGTAATGAACAATAATTTAAAAATTATAAAATGACAATAATTTAAAAAACACCGTTGTTGTTGTTGAGTATGTATACAGTATACGTACATAGAAACAACAATACTGGATATAATGAATGTCGTAACTTTATTGTAATGTTCTTAATGATCGTGATTTTTTTTTTAACAGTACTTTTTATAGATTGTTCCTGATAAAATACACGAGTATTAAAAATGAAAAATGCATTTTTCTTTGTTAGAATATTTCAACGGTCTGTATTTTTCACGCAAATGTTGTATAGTTAATTAATACAATCGGACAGCTGTCCATCATCGATATCCATCGTCATTGTGTCTCATTAACGATAGACGATAGTTATTCATTAACGATACACATACACACACACATATATATATATATATATATTATAGAGAATAAAAAACAATTCCGACGGCATGTTTTATTAATAAATTATATACTGCAAGGTTCAGATCGATAATATTTTCGTTTAAACAATATTTCTGTAATATTATTTATTGTCATTAAGCACTATTTTCTTTTATTTTTTAGCTACCGCGCATTGTGTACTTATATACGGATATACCTATATATTACACGTACATATAGGTTACCTTTAACGCATAGAAATACTCGTATACTACATCTATGTATCTCGTCAGCGCGCATCGAACAGCGACAATATATTGTTATTACAATATCAATTCTTTTTACTTCCTTGTTTTTGTTTATTATATTATTTACTTAGAGTTCAACGTATTGCATCGACACTAGAGGTCTGAAGTAGTATCAACTATCAATACATTAATAATAATATGAAATAAGTCCACAGTAAATGACGTTGGTGGGTGGTAGGGTTGATGTATATTGTCGTTAGGCCACTATATTTTACTATGAAAAACTTATAAAAGTAAAATAAATACTTTACTATAAAAAAAATTTCTCACTGGTTCCGATATGAATATGATGCGACTAAAAATAAATACATGTTCTAAATAACATTGTAAGTAATAAGTGATATATCCATTAAGAATATTTGTAAACTAAGATAACCCTGGGCCTCTACATAAGTTTTTCTCAGTGAGACCCAGTTATATATATATATATTCATGATATTAATTTAAATAACAATAAATAAAAATAAAATATTGCACAATGATTCAGTGGCATGGCGGAGTTATGATTTTATTCTAGATAGAGATGGATACATTTTTAGATAAATGTCAGATACTTTGACCCCTCCCCACACACACACACACACGCACCTGAAGTAACATAGACCTGTTTTTTTTTATGTAAAATATATACCTATTTACTATATTACGTCCAATGTCCATGGTCCATATACCTACTACTAAAATAATTTATATAGATAATTTTAAACACATTGTTTAACAACACATTTTTCAATCTATAATAATATATACAAAAGGTATTTACCACTCACTCTGCAATTCCTCAAAATTACAAGTCTGTATAAACTAATTATGAGTAACATTTTCTAAAAAAATTTTGAAAACACATCATTGTAACAATATGCATTCATCGTTCCGTTCAGAATCTAAAAGCCCTGGAGATCTATCCCCATCACCCCCGCACTCCTAACTACGACACTGCCATGATTATATATAGGTACCTAACATCCGAAAATGTGCAGATTATACTATTTTAAATCGAATTAAAAACATCGAAAATACATCACATAGGCACAGTTTTTTTTTATAGACATTTGAAGGCCACATTTCGACAAAGTTTGATGAAAAATAACAAATTTTCCTCTAATCTAATATATGTTGTAACTCAAAATAAATTATTTGTAGACTTGAGATATTTCATCATTACGTATATTAATATTATCTATACACAATGGTATTTACTATTTTCAAAATATTTACCCTTATATTTCAACTTATTTATACCGCGAATCTTTTACCTTTTCAGTTTTCAATCATACATCCTACGGCACGGCGCGGCGGTATTGACTATTATAAGCTAATATAACAATGACTTCTCTATTGTATAAACAAGTTTTGAATATTTTATCTTCCGAGTGGTGCAGCTATTCTAGAAAATTAGCCATAAAAAATGCATGTTACTTGTTATTTTTAAAATTCCTTAATGTTTCTATTAGAAAGTAATTATTTTATGAAGATGTGACATTTATGCATCGAATATTGAGTGTTTGTACATTAATATACTCTTGCGAACTTTTTGTTCTTTAATTATTGGTGTGTGGTGTTTCATTTCTTTTGTGGGTAGGATAGTTAATGCCTAATAGTGTCATCAATACGTTACCTAGGGGGTAATAACTCTAAACCCATCTCTGACTATACATATACGTCGACGTAAGCTATATCAGCAGCAGCGTAGATGCATATTAGTCGATTTCATAACAAAATTCATAAATTATGCAATAATACGGTTCTTCTCAGAGTATAATATGTCGATGACTACTATATCTATATATACTGCGCGTTTTTAATACACTTTTTGTCTTACATAATGCAAGGAATATATTATTTTAATAATCATTATTCCTATGAGCTGAAAGCGTATTATAGGTATATATATGCACCCAAAAACGATACAATCTGTATGTCAAATATTATATATATATTTACGTAATATTTATACATCAACTATAATATTATCAAATATGTATCTATTATTCATTGTTATTTGTTATTAGTATTATTATTACGTTTGTTATTTTCTTTTTACAGGAATATATTATTATAATATTACTGGGCATAACTTTGAAAAAAAAAACCCATCCATACGATTTAAATACACGATTCGGATCGCGGACACGCGTATACTATCGAAGGCCGAACAATTTTTATATCAACGATTGTTATATATTCTGACGTCACGGCAATAATAGATAATAAGCCGACTGTATCGAATTATAAGCGATATAGATGGTATTATACAGGTGATATACATCTTGTGATATTTGTATTTACGCAGCGGCAGTGCGATTTGAATCAGGTGATGGCGGTAAAAACATCCGCAAAACCGATGGTAATTTCGTCGTAAATATCCAACACGATTGATGATCATAATACATGATATGCCTACATGCACATACCGATCCGAGGATCTACCGTGATATCCTCGAAACATTCAAAACTCAAACTATAATTTTACATTATGTTACAGCTACACTATAACCATTTATATTGGGGGGGGGGGGGGGGTGTTTGGCTCAGACACTTCGCGACGGTGCAGTGTTGGTCGGCGATCCGCCGATTGTTTTGTTTCTTGAATACCTGCAAACTTGAATTTTTTATTATTTAGGTACCTACCTATAATTGCATTGTAGATAATATTATATCGCATGTAAAGTATACACCTAACCCAAAATAATTGCATTATTAAAAACAAACGTCTAATATGACGACGCATATACTGCCGAACATATACTATATACTTTATAATATAGGACCTATACTATAATAATGTCTTCTAATCATTTCTCATATAACCCATATAGCAACCATTTATAAACAAAATGTCCATCGTAAATCTCAAAATCCCTGTTTGAGCACCTCCACGGGTTGCTCGTGAATCGAAACCATTCAAGAAACCACTCGAGCACACACAAAAAATGTCATCAAAATCGGTGCAACCATTTAGGACGAGTTTGAATACTTACACACGGACAAAAGAAATATATATATATATTAGGTATTGAGATAAATATTATTTTTAATCATTATAATACCAATTATGAACATTTGAACTTATGTTATTTCTAAAGTACTTAAGTCATTTTAGTTTTCGCCAACAAATTGGAAGCCGTCAACATATATTGTGAAGACTTAAAAGAGCCATGGGATGAAAAAGTTTGAAAACCTCTGCGGTATAGCTGGTCACCTGCAACTCGCATCATTATAATATATGCCACCGGAAATTTCCTGCACCGCCGGAGATATTCTCTATATACTATATACACGATCCTATATTATGTTCTATATGTCATACACATACACAGACACACACACACACACACACACACACAGACACACGCACATATATATTGTAAAGGGACGTTTTTATCGATTTACACGGATCATAAATCCCCGATCGACTTGAACAACGCGTCCCATTGTTTTCGACCGCGCATACATATGTTTAATTTGTATAGTATCGCGCCCAAATATAATACCCACTGAGCTTGCACACACTCATACGCATACACAAGTATTATATTAATAATATGATAATACAAGTTTTTTTTTCTCTTACCACGTATCCGACACGACGTGGCGAATGTGTCTGATAAATGGTTATGGACGCGGTGAATATTATAATAATAATATAATGCGCCGCACATGAATATGTATAATAATAATATATAGGTACGGACCCCACACACTCACAGCGTACACACATAGACTGTGCCGTATAGTACACCTATATAAAATAGATATGCATATATACGGAACGGCATATATTATCGACGAAATCGGAAATTAATAATTAACACCACCTAGAATATAATATGTCATATATAGTGTCGGGACGGTTCGTATTATATATATACGCGTATTGTGTGCATATGTCGTGCAACAAACGCAGTGCACGCACGCATATATATATATATATACGCATAATATTATCTATTATATTATGCATGCAATTATTATTTATAATATTATATAGTGTCCCGGCCTAGGGACGAAAGCTGCTTAACCATTTTTCCACCTATATACACGCGTATAATATTACGCGATGTACGGTTCATCGGTTTCCGACAATAATTATTATTATCATCATCGGGAATTATTATTGTCGGGGATGCTATTGTGTGTGCGCGCGCGCGAGGTTTATTTGGCGATCGTACGCGCAGATGGCTCGCGCCGGAAACGATCGCGTGTCATTAGTTCCGTTCGTGTGGGAAAATTTGCATAAAGCGATAAAAATCGTGGACGAAAATGATGCTAAAAAAATAAAATAATCGATGTCGGGGCGGACGAGTCCTGCAGCAGCGACTATATAGATACACTGCTGCTGCAGCGACGGCGACGGTTGTGATGATGTGCACCTCCGCGGCCGCTGCGAATTGATACTTATTTTTAAATATTATACAGGTAGACTACCGAGGATAACTATCGGAAAAAAGAAAACCGCGGTCTATCGTTGCAAACAAAACCGATCGGAATTTAAGGACCTAACCGTAGTCTTGCAACTTTGGTACTTCGGGATACTGAGAAAATCTCGGTGGGCCGCTTAAAATATGAGCCGGTCATAGATGTTTGGTCGTAATTTTATTATTATAATATGACAGTGAGAAATTAGTTGACAAAAGTTAGTGAAAAATATGATTGAATACAATTATTAATTCAGACGTGGCTCATTACCACGCACAGATTTTAGAATTACTGAACATGAAATTAGTCGTATATTTTTTACATGACAAAAAACGCCATATCTCAAAATTTGGGCAATCGAAGAAATTTTATAAAACTGTTGGACACTTTTTTATGCTTAAGATATAATCTTTCAGTGGTACATTATATAACTGCAAAACTTTTTCGACAGCAGGCATTAGTGCGAATTTTACTGTAACCCAGTAATATCTGATACTAAGTTACAGCCTCTTCACATTTTTTTTATATTTGTTAATTCTTGGTCTACCTTCTGAAAACGGGACATTTTAGTGTCCCGAATGTTCCCCAGGGAACAACTGGATAGAGGTACGTAAAACGGGATTGTCTCATTCAAAACGGGACGTATGGTCTTTACTCATTAGTCATTAGTAATGACTAATGGCTATACATCATATTATAGTAGTGACTCACTACTATAAAGATGCTATTTTTAATTATTTCGATGAAACTACACATTTTTAATCTTCTAATTTGGATTGTATATTTAATTTTATTGAATTTGAATTTAATTCTATGTAATATTTTAGATTCTAAGTGAAACGATGAATGTATTGATTTTACAATGATGTGTGTTTTAATTTTTAATTTTTAAATTTTTTTTTGTGTCAGTCATCATCTTTTAGGACAGTAAAAGTGCTTGGATTTTCTTCAACAGTATTTTTTCTAATAGGAAAGTGAATCTAGTTGGTACTTTGGGGGGTCAAAAGTAAAAATTTTCCAGAAGTTTTCAAGAGCGCCGTGAAAAACAAAAGAAAAATTAAGGAAAAATGGTAATTTTTACGCAAAATCTGTTTTTGAGAAAATCGATTTTTGTTTTCGGCGTAACTCCAAAAAAAATGACCGTAAATACTTAAAATGTTGTCCATTAACTTAAAATTAATTTTAATATTATAATCCTAATTAATTACTTTACATTTTTTTCATCACAGTTCCTTTTCTTACAATATCATAAATTTGGATTCTTTATTAGGTGGCTAAGGTAATAAATAATAATGGTTATTTGTAATTGATTATTATAAAAACAATATTGAAGATAACATTGTGTAATTGGTCTAACTAACTCAGATTGAAGAACAAGTGCTATACCTATGGATGTTGACCATGTATGTAAATATTATTCATTTCAAATATGATTAATTAACGTTGGAACTCAAATAAATTAAAAACAAATATTTTTGTAAATTTAGTGTTTATTAAAAAAAAAAAAAAATTCAAATTAAATGTTCAAAATACATTCCATTTACATCTTGGCAGTAATACCTATAATCGGTCTTCAAATTCATGACGAATATTTTGAAAATTATCACTTGTTAATTTAAGGCACTCGTCAAATATTTTTTGCTTCAAGTCCTCTATATGTAGAGGACTTAACCAATCCAAATTTATGATATTGTAAGAAAAGCAACTGTGATGAAAAAAATGTAAAGTAATTAATTACGATTATAATATTAAATTAAAATAATAATATTAATTTTTATGATCGTATGTTGAAATAAAAATAATGAACTATGTTTACCAACAATTTTGTTTATGATTTTATTATTATTATTTTTTTTTTTTTTGAGTGACACATTAGATTACAGATTCAACTATTGAAGTGTATCAAAAGGTAGTTATAAGAAAAAATTGTTTGGCGCGCGTTAATTAAACCTATACCCAATATTTCAATTAAAAGTATTAATGCATATTTTACTAATCTTTAGAGGACTATAGTTACTAAACTAGCGAGCCAAAATTGATGATTCGACTATCAACATTTTCAGAAAAAAAAGCTTTATAAGAATCTATTAAAAAATATAGTGGTTGCCATTTTAAAAAATAAAGTTTATTTTGCTATTGGTACACCTGCGTGTTTAAAAATGTTGAAATTGTTGCAAAAAAATTGCCTGTCAAAAATAAAGAAACACGTCTTTTTTCGTTTTAACGAAATTCCATGTCATCGTTCCATAATCGTTAAAAAACCCCGCGTACAATGACATAAGATACACACTGTATAATATGTTAATCTTATTCGTATCTAGACTGACATACCGTCTTCACTCAGAATCGTTTTTCTTATACAGTAATATTATATCATTGAATTCAAATTTAGTACTATCCATTATAAAGTGACCCACTTGTAACCTACTGTACAGCAGAGCGACATCCACTTACCCACCTTTTTATATTTCAAATTGTCTTGCAAATATCACGGTTTTTACAAATTTGTGTGGTATCGTATACTATTATTGTAAGCGGAATTAGGCTGTATATTTTTATAAATCTGTGCGGTATACCATATTATTAGGTATATTGGGTTATGAGTTTTTGGGGCATTGAGTCATGTTCGTGCGGTAATGGAAAGCGCCGATTAACCCGTATAATATAGTGTAGTCAAACTTTGGCAGCACACAAGCAGCTAATTAACTGCAGTGATTTCACCCAACTAAATTTTAAATTTCTTCACGCGATTAATCAAATTTTATTATTTCGCACACTGCGTTCGCTGCAAATAAATAAATAGGTATGTATATGTACGAACAAACGCCTGATTAAGCGTAAGCGTATAATAATATATATAAGGTAGGTGCGGCGTAATAAAGCGCCTCCACAGCAGTGTATACGTCATATATATATATAAATAATGCTTGACAACACACACACACACACACACACACACAGGTTTCATGTGAAAAGCGGTACAGTATAAACTGATCATTTCTGTATTGTACACTAGACTTTAAGCAGACCGTGAAAATGGATATAAGTCGCCGCCACGTGAGTGCGTATATATACGGAGCCAGCAGCTCACCCATTTATGTGTTTATATATATATAATACATGGAGGTAAAAGAAATAAATATATATTTATAGGTACCTATGTATATTGTGTGTGCCGTGTGCGTATATTGCGGTAGACAATGCGGTCCGCTAATAATACCTTTTTCGGGGAAAAGGGTGCGCGGCACAGTGAAAGGGATGAACCCTGGGCTTTCCGTAGATTTGAGCACGTCGTAATCGATACGCGTCGATATGGTCGGGATTAATACTACGACGCGAGCAGATGAACCGCAACTGCGAATGGTATTTACAATGCCGAAATAATGCGACGTCGATAAAACATTTGAAATCTCCAACGACGTCCTAAGTTCTATTCGAGCGTCGCGCAACGAGGTTTTTTTGTTTTGTTTATTTATTCCTCAGACTATTAATATTATATACATACACATTTAAACTCTAAAAATGAAAAAAATCCAACGAATTTTGTCCTCGGATATAATATGAAAAAAAAAGAAAGATTATTTAGCGTATTAAAAAAAAAAAAAACACTGCACCAAATATACAGCAGTGGACTGTATACGCATAATTCCGAGAGGAAAAAGAAATTAACATTCTCGTATTGGCGCTTAAAGTTTATAAGCTCGAATCGTACATTATCGTTTGCAAAATATCAAGAAATTAGCCATGGGAAAATGTAAAAGTATGCAAAGTATACACGGGACTTGACAACTCGATATTATAACATTGGACTTTTCAAAAACGAGATGGAGATTTAAATTATTCAAATGGTTTACCCGCAGAGAAATGAAGATCATTGCGTATATAATATATTCGTGAATGAACTGAATTCATAAAGGCAGCATTAAACTTTGGAAAATATAATACAAATAAAAAAAAAATCTAAAGTAAAAACTTGGCATAAATGAAAAAAACAAATCTCATTTTCATATTTTATGAATTTTTTTCATCGGAAAACTTGATCCAGTCTATGCAGTAAAAACATTTTTTATTTGTCAACAACGATAGCCATTTAATTAAATAAAAAAAAAAAAATATATATATATATATATCGAGCAAATATACTGTAATAGCTAAATTTACTATTAGGAAAAAACTCGTTGAAAATCTAGATTATTCGTTAAACAAATATTATTCTATCTATTAGTTTTTATATTATAATGTTATTAATTATTATATTATGATATTTTTAAATCAACATCATCCAAATATTTAGTAAAAAGCAAATTATTGTAGAATTAGTCTTTTTAGAATCTCGAGTGCACCAAAGACAATATTTTAAACACTACCTATAAACTAAAAACTATATAACACTATACAGATTGGTTCACTAAAAAAACGATTTCTGAAAATTTTATAATGTTTATACCTTTTAAACTAATCTGCTATTCATGGATTACTCTGTTTACATATGTAAGCCATATTTAACTACCTAATAAAAGAAAATAAAGTCTTATTAATTATAATATTTTATTTAGTTCATATTAGTAAATTCATAAATCATTAATTTTGATAACGTTTTAAAAATAATAGTAGGTAGGTGCATTATAAACTATATAATAAGTATATGCATAATATACAGGTTAAATAATACAATTAGATCGATTTGGTTTTGCTTAATATATTAATTTAGAATGAATGCAATTTTAAAATTGTTATAATATATATATTTCACTATAATAATATAAAGTGATTATTTAAATGTAATTTATTATTTTGCATTTAAAATTGTTTGGAAAAATAAGCCAAAAATGGGATCAATTTAAACTATAGGCTAATAGTACATTGTAACTAATATGAAAATAAAAAATGAATTTCAAACATATTTAAATAAATACAATACCTATATATTATTATATGAAGAATAAAACAATTTGTGTTTATTCCCCCAGGGCAAGTTAAATATCACTACAACTCTACTACTACAAGCCGCGATAGTAAATTGCATAATATTATCTCAAAGTTTAAAATAGAGATACATTTAACGTGAATAAAGTTTACTCGATTTACATTATAATTAGCTAATAACTTGACATAATACTCTAACTAGTTTTTTTATTATTAATATCACGGTATGTAAGTAGCATTGATTGAAAAAAATCAAAGTGTGTTTGCAACAAATCAACATAGCCTCGGAGACCTGGTGTAATTCCATTCCTCACCGTAGTTGTCAATTATATATGGACCCCCACAAGCAATACAATATATTAAGTACGTATATATACTTATTATATTATTATTATTGTAAATATGATCCGGCCAAGAATCATATTATAAAAGGTAATTTTGAACAGTAAATAATACATTTATAATATAATATGTCTATGTCTACAAAAAAAGGTAAATTTGCTGTTCAGATAATAAAGGGATTTTGATATTAAAGAATGGTGATCGATCAAAGTAAAAGAAGAATAAAACACGAAATGTGAATATAAAAGAAAAATCACAAGACGTGATGAATGGAGGATGGGTGAGTAATACTTCTATAGTCAATAAAATATTTTAAATCAAAGTGCCTATGCGTCGTTAATAATGAAATCTTTAATTTTAAACTAACAATAGATAACAATAATATGATATTTTAAAAAACTTTACACTAATAAATATAATATGGTTAAAATGTCGTTTACTCGTGTTCTAAAAAAAAAAATAATAATATTAAAATAGCAAATCAATATTATAACTAATTATGACATTGAGGTAACCTACCTAATTAATTATTGATCTATTTTATCAATATTTATATAGACGAAGTTCTTTTGGTAATGATTACCAGGAAATGTGTTATTACTTTTGTTTCATTTGTGAAGGGTAAATATAATTAATTATAACAATTCATTATGCATTATAATATATCATTGAACTGAATCAGTTCATTTTTTAATTTAGATAGGTACTATCTAAATACTTTAGAGAATAAATATTCATATAGTTTCTAGTGTGCGATAAAATATTTTTTTAGTATTATACATTTAACTTTAATTAGTTTTTATTTAATTTATATGAATGGTATCATAAGCGATTGCATTAAATTTGATTTTTAGATTTTATGAATACCTAAAAACGTTTACACTATATTTTGAAATAATAAGAAAACTATATTAAAGAGTTTTTTTTTTACTAATTCAATATTTATATTGATGTACATGAGTATAATATTGCACATGACAAAGATGTCATTTTCATTATTTTTTATTTTATAATATTTAATATTTAGTTAATAGTCAGTATAACTAAATTCGGTAACTAAATTAAGTACGGTTTAAAAAATTTAAACATTATTCATCAAAATTCTTAACTAAATTGATAAGTTTACTTTTTGGTCGTAGAATTTAATTATTACATATTATTCAATATAAATAATTCACGATAAAGGAATGATAATATCCGACAATAATAATTACTCAGTTATTAATTATTATGTTTGAGTACTAACATTATAATAAATACAATTTAACATTTTAAATTCAAACTTGAGAGTTCTAATACATTTTAAGGTATGTAATAGCTACAAATATCTAATACCTACAAACTATTATTGTATAATATTAAAAAACGGTTTAGTGAAAATCTACTTAAAAACAAATATTGATTTTGAAATATTAATTATGTTTTAAATTGTATTTAAATAACTTTTCAAACTAGAAACTAAATAACGCCCTTTTACTCAGGCTTGATACATACTGGTAGAATGAGAACTTTGTATATGATTTTTTTTATACACTTTTGAATTTAATAAGTAGTATCCACATTTCAAAGCATCTATTTTCTGCACTTAAACTCTTGAAATTCCTCATGTCCACAACCGGTTATATCAAGTTAAAATTAAAGATAAGCCACCCTCTATCAGAGAGTTTCCACCCTCTCAAATCTAATGTTTCCTATTGTAAGTTCCTTTTTGGGCATTGCATGTTGTGTGATATTCGCATATGATGATATCATGTATTTCGTTTCACTTTCATTGAATATTAAACACATATTATTTTTATTTTTTTACAGCAAATCCAGTGTTGTTGCTTTTAAATCTCCTTCTGACTCTCCTGCAAACAAAATGTTATTTTCATATGCCACCATTGTAGTCATTTGAGTTTTCTTTGACTTTAACCATAGTAGGTATCTATTTGTTTTCAGACTTTCTAGTTCCTCTCTCATTACATAATCCAATGATTAATACATAGGGTAGATAACCAATTGCTTTGTATTAATCCAAAATTAACACATAATTCATCTGATGTCTGTTAATTGTATCTAACGTGTACCTACCTAGTTGCATTTCGAAACTATTATACGCATGCTTTTATTACTAATTATAATGTCTTGGGTATTTAAAATTGTAGCATTACAGATCATAAATTTTCTCTTGTAACTAGTCGTATGCCTGTTTATATTCTACCAATAAATAAAAGAAATAAATCTCAACGGAATTCATAGTTTTTCTCGATTGTCTTATTAAATGGGCTTAGTTTAAAGTAGAATTTCCTTTCATGAGTTTTCTCATAATTTCTTTTGTCTAAGACATTAGTCTGTTTAGTAGGATATTCAATAATACTTTGCGTGCTGTGCAAAGTACCAAATAATCTTTCTTTGTAATTCTACTGTCCATCGCGTATCCATTTCTGTATATTAAGCGCATAAAAGGGATGTATAATCCATCGTTTTTGAAGATTGTTTCTTCTTTCCACAATTTCTTAATAGCGTTTCCGATAGTGCCACAGTGCAGGTTGTAGTATGACTTGACCACTCTTTTCGAAAAGCTCTGAAACTATAATAACGAATACCCATACATTTTAGATACGTATAAGTATTATATTGAAAAAATGTAAACCTTCATCAAGCCACATATTTGGTGTAGCCGTTTTTATCATGACGACAACAAACTATAATAAGATATTATAGGAACGCGATTAAATAATATAACATATAATAATTATAGGTATACGAGTTAAAATATTAATAAAATGTATCGTACCGGTACTATGCAAGTTTAATGTTTCACTGCTAATTGCCAGTCGCCACATACACGCAACAACGTAATTTCTTAGAAATTAAAAGGACCTATATATAGTAACGAGCGTTAAGCCCACCTACGCTACTCGACAATCCAATTTTCTCCGAATCATTATTAATATTTTAATAGTAGCTACCTATTATTATAATATTCAATTTTAGTGATACACCAAAATATTATTATTGCGTCTATCGAATTTTCTATCAATAATAAACGTAAAATACACCAGTGCAGTGCTCGTACATATCGTGCGCTGCGTTGTGGGTCAATGTAAAAAATACACTCGTAGACCAGGGTGTTGGATTACATACGCACTAAAGCTCCAAAGCTTTCCAAAATCTCAAATATACTTTCGTCACTCCCTAAAAATAATGCTAATGTTTGACGGATATTAATTATTATTATATTTTAATGGCACTGGAACGATTTATTATTATATTTTTATTACGTTTGATTATGTACATAGTATTAATGAACTGTATTTTTTTTTATATGACGTGTTATCTACGCATTATTTATGACAATGAGCAAAAAACAATGTTTAAAATATAATATTGCAATATGGGTAGGGTAATGCGGATTTGTCGGCCTATTTAAATATTAGTTATATTAAAAATTAAGCCCACCCCTTTTCCTAAAATCCAACCAAATCGTCGCCAATGATCATTTGCCGAGGCACTATATTATTATTCACACATACGTCAACTGATATATTATGTTATGAGATTTCACTATTGCTAACATAATTACTCACACATAATTATAACAAGTAAACTAAAATATAACATGATTATGTTATTGTGATAGTACACTTTTTTGAAAAAAATTCCACGTTTTCCAATAAAGTTTAAAAAAGTAAAGAACAATCTTATTAGATGCGTTCCGGTAAAAATCACGATAAATTAACGACCTCGTGTATACGGTGCAGGGGCGTATTCAGCTCTTCTTCCAGAGGGGGCGAAATTTGAACTCAAATCATAGGTTCTTATAAAAAAATTTGTACATAAACGACAGTGTACAGATTATTTATAAATTGGCGGATCAAAATTTTTCGATCGTTTCGCTTGCTTAGACTTCAATAATTGATTTCTACCCATATCTTAGTCCGTTATAGACATCGAGATAAAGAATACACATAAGTATTCTTTATTTCGATGGTTATAGATGTTTTATAAATTGATAACAGGTTTTTGATAACCATTATCCATTTCCATTAAGAAAAAATATGCACTGTATTTTTAATTTTTTTATATAATATTATAATAAAATATGTAAGCACCTATAAATGAAACACATTCAACAATGTCCGGGGGGGCGATCTCCCCTATCGCCCCCCTTGTATACGCCCCTGATACCATGCCATATACAATAGATGCATAATATTATTGTTGTTATTACAATATTATAATAATATAACTATGAAGAATGTTTCGCTAAAGTTTTGGTCGTCATCGTAAATCGATCGACCGTCGAAACGATATGGTTTCCCGCGCGTATTATTATTATTAAGCTTTGCGAACGAAAAAATGCAATCATTTTATTTATTTATTTATTTATTGATGGTTACGCCCAAACGGCACAGTATATTGTATTATAAATTTATAACAAAAATGATTCGAAATAACATACTATAGAAATAAACTAAAAAAACAAGTAATAGTAACAATTTTTTCAACTTGCTAATAAAGAAATGATGAATAATGCGTTTAGTCTGTATAATAGCGTGTGCTATATACCATCTATATACGATGTTATACATAATATTATATATTAATATGTATATTAGGACAATCGGTTTGGAATTGCATGCGAATTGCCTATGCAAGGGCTGTCCGATGCGGTCAGGGTAGTAAATAGTAGGTAGTAGTTGCAGGACGTGCGGCCGGATCAACGCATTTTTCAAATTCTCACGAAGGTACGCCCCTCTCCCTCCATTTATATTATTATTATTTTATATTATCATTGCTGCAATCGGCTATATAGTATAGGTAGTAGTTGTGACTTGCGGGTATCGAAACTCGAAAGCGTTTCCGTCCACGGCAACCGGACAAGTTCGGCTCGTCTCGACGTATTATACAATTATTATTATACCCACAGGACGATGGTTACGGCTGCAGTATAGGTATACACTATATATACATACACACACACACTATACACAAGCACACACTCACACAAGTTTCTATTTATACATACAAACGCGATGTTATTATATTATATGGTCTCGCACACACACGCGCTACATATATATAATAATATATTTATAAGAGCGGTCGACGGACATCATCGGCAGCTACCTAAGTACATATATATATAATATATACAAGCAGCTCGTATTTATTTATTTATATTATATTATATTATTATACCTATCCGGACCGTCTATATAATATATATAATATACGCAGTGTACACCTATACACATATGTGTACCGGCCAGCAATTATTATTATATCCTCTCTATATATATATATATATAATGTATGTACCCGATGTTTGTACCTATATATATTATGATACCCGCACTCGTACCTATATAATATTATATATATACATAAATAATATACGCAGCATACGCGTCCGGCAGTCGCGCAACTTCAGTCGTCCTCCGCTGATTGGGCTCGTTCCCAAGCGGTCGACTGGCGTATACATTAAAGTATTTCGATGTATATACGTACGCGTATTATTCGCCGACCGGTGGCATAATTTATAATATAAAAATACACCGCGTGTGCACATGATCGCAATGTTTAATTTCGTCATTTGCATCCGAACCCGGCGACGGACGTCAATCAGCAGTCGCATGTCCGTCGTCTAACCGCCGTCTTCGCGGAGGACAACGATGACGATGACGACGACGACGACGTTCGCGGTCGGGCCAGAGCATCGCGTCTCGCTGCCCCGCGTAGTGGGTATCGCGTGTCCCATTGTTCTCTAGACCAGTGTCCGTGGTGTGTGTGTGTGTGTGTGTGTGTGTGTGTGTGTGTGTGTGTGTGTGTGTGTGTGTGTGTGTGTGTGTGCATAACATTATATTATTATATTTTTCTCGAGCAATATTCAGGTATACCGGTAGTAGTGAGAAATCGATCGAGAATTGTACATTAATAATTATATTGTATTATACAATATAGTCTCTATAATCTAGACATAAATTATGACTTACCACTTAACGAGCGCAGGAATCGAAGGAAACGACCCTTATTGGTGAATTTTTAGGTACCTAACCCAAATACGTCCTGTATTATTAACGCGCACGCATACTGCTGACATACTGTACGCGGGAGGGGGATGGGGTAAAATTAATGAGTATGTATACAAAAGTTGTATTTTAATATATATATATATTTACGTATATAAATATAATTGCAGTTGCAACTGGCTAACCCACTATAGCCTATAGGGTCAACATTTCCTGGTGTCCACAACCCCACCAATATATTAGCACAATTTTGATTTACGTATTTTAATTTTATTATTTTATATTTGTAGCTTGTATCTTAACTATTTGAAATCATATGAAAAAATCAAAATGGACGAATAATAAGAGACGAATAAAAAATTATACACAATTCTGAAAAATATTATACCAAAGTATAGGAAATGTTTTTTTATAAAAAACATATTGTTCCTGTATAGTATATATACTATAAAGGTAATAAAACCAATAGTTACGCCTCGCCATTCAGAATCTAAAATATATACTTAACACGACTGTTGACTGCAAGAGTGTAAATAAAATGGAAACTTATTATATAGAATTTGAGTGAATAAGCCAAGAGGGGTGTGAGCTTAACACCTTCTGGTTTCGAAGTTATACGAGGGTTCGCGGTATACATATAATATAGGTACCTATGCTTTATATGTATAAGTAGAACCTGTAGGCTGTAGTGTAGTTGACACTTGAAATATACATTTTCACTTTTCAGTATATTAGTCGATGAAAAAAAGTGACTTTTAGAACAAAAATTCAGACATTTAAGACACACTGGAGGAATTTGGTTTGATGGATTTTAATTTTGAAAAAGGATTATGATTGATTAATGTTTAACAAGTTTACTAGGTTTGACCAGAGGCGATTTTAAAAATTCTAATAATAATTGTTAGTGTCATAGTGAATAATATAAATACAAAAATATCATATTTTTATTCATGAATATCACAACTGAAAAATAGATATTCAAAATCATTTTGACCGAAACCTAGTAAACCTGGTAATCAATGAAAATCAGTTTTGAAAATTGAAATCCTTCAAACCAAATTCCTTCAGTTTTGTCTGGCTTTTTAGTCAAAAACCACTTTTTTTAAAAAAAAAAAAAGCTGATCTAATTTAATACCATACCAAATACCAGAGCGTACGTAAGTTAATTGCCGTCGAATATAAATAACGACCGATATACCGGGCGGTATCATGCGGGCCTACTATTCTTGAAATTTATAGGAAATATTGATAGAAAACAGTTACAGATTAAACTCACACATACGAATGTTCATTTACTTTGCACACACTTACAAGTCATTATTTAATGTCATCGTGTTAAATTGCCTATATTAATTTCCTTAAATTACGACCGACTGGAGCCCCCTTAATTTAAACCTATATAATATATTATTATTTATTATTTTGTTGGTATTGAAGGTAGACAGCAGTGGTCTACTGCAGCAGCATTGATTTTCGGACGTAAAAGTTATACGTCATTCATTATAAAAAATGCATACATATTATGTTCACTTTATTCGTAAAGTATTTTTTTTTTGTTTACAAAATTTGAAACACGATTGACGACATCACGTGGGGCCTTAAAATACATACCTAGCTTAATAAACTGAGCTCACGACTACGAAGCGTGTGAGTATAATAATTTAAAACACAAAAATCCGCGTATACAGAAAACCGGAAAAACGCTGTGGCGTTGCGCACTTGACGTGCAGAGCAAGGAGAGCCCCTCCCCTCCTCACGTCACGTTATTTATCTATTTAGCAATCATCGCGAGAAACGGGAAATCGCTGCAGGAGCGGGCAATATGGAGGGGAAACGAGGAGACCAGAGGAAGTTTTTGTCGTCATATGCACCGCGGGTTGGTGAGCCTAAGGACAACCCATCGCGACGGCGGCAACCACCCGTAGTAGTAATTAAAAAAAAGAGAGAGCGAGAGACAAAGAGAGAGTGAGAGAGAATAACGGATATATGTGCGCACACAAAGGACCTACGCTGTTAATTGCGCGCCTGCTCTGATCGTGGTTTTAATTAATGCGACGGGCGCCGAGGGTCTCGAAGCGCCGCCTACTATTTCGCCCGTGTTTCGCTTTTCTTTCTCTCTCGCTCACTGTCTTTCTCCCTATATCTAATATATATATATATTCTTTTGTCTTTTTCGTCATTGCTTTGGTATTTTCGTAGTCATTGGCCGTTCCGGTCGCAGAAAATTCATCAAGTACGAACGACGCGCGCGAACGGATGCGATTTTACCAACAAATTCTTAAGCAAGTTAGACTATTATAGATTACAAGCATGCAATGCAAGTAATAGGCCACGGTAACAGTGGGTTAATGAGTGGGTTTGTAACGTTTGAGTGCAATTTATAAGAGTAAGGATAATATAATATGTTATGTATTATAATTGATAAGTCTATAAAATATATGAAATGATGCGGCTATACGCGATGTGACGTTAAGTTTTCCTCCGTGATTCAGATTATGTATAATATTATGTTTTAATGTTATACCGTATTACTGTGTTTTTGAAAATATGTTACTACTTATATTATATTATAATATTATAAGTACCGAATCTACAGCGTACTCGTATAGAGTATCTCGTTGCTCGAGTAATTTTTTTTTAGAAAAACAAAATTAATGTATTTATGTTACTTTTGAACGTAATAAAATTAAAACCGAGTGGCTTGTAATCTTCTTCTCATTCAATTTTAGAACCAAGAGATAAGACCCGTATACTTAATAATAATCTCTGCCAGTTTGTTAAGACACAGGAGGTAAAAGAAAACTAGAAATCTCCAATTATATTATCAACGTTTGATGTCTGTAAAGTGCAATTGAATATAATATAATATTATACATATAATAACTACATAGTTTATTATATCGTCTGATTATAGCGATGAGATTCTGTGAAGGTTATTTAATATTCACGGTTCGATAGTTATTCGAAAACACGTAGTTTAGTCTTTTAATTTTTCAATCAAAATTATAAAAAATGAAAAATCCTCATAGCAACGTGTAAAAAAAAACTCGACGACATTTTAGAGAAAACACTACCCACAATAAATGTCGCTAAGCCGATCACCACGACTATTTCCAACGTATCTCTAAAAAATAACAACCAACAACTGAATTTAGTGCACTTATGATATTATTACCGGCTTGCACCACGAGGTGATTTTACTGGGAATCGGCTGATGTCTAAAACAGTAAAACCAAACAGTATATAAGTATACATTATTCAATAGAATGAATATGCAGTACCTATTGTATATACACTCTTATTGTTTCATATCTAAACTTTAAATACTTATGTACCTATAACAATATGCTAAATGATTAAAAAAAAGAGCCTAATCCTAATAAGTACGCTATATAACAAAATAATCAGAAAAATAAGTATATCAAATCGAGTATAGTAAAAAATGAAAAAAAATCTAAAATACCCAAGATAAAATAAATACAGTATATTATGTCTTACGAAGTCATGTATGGTATACACTATAAATTATATAATGCATACCTATTCCTATTTTATGTACTATACACTATATACAGTCCACTTAGTGCACATAGATCTACGAGACCATCATCAGGTAAGTCGTATGAGCATATAAAAATTATCATCACACCGTAATAGCTATAATGTAGTAAAAAGTAGGTAGGTACCTCCGTCATACGCCGTACATTATGTAGTAATAGTATTTATATTATTATATTAATAAAGAGTCTGCGATCGCGACAATATGCTAGTTTCACACGACTCACGTGTAGGTAATATTTTATTACACACGCTTGGACGTCACGCGTCGTTGTTGTCGTCAGTGTCGCGAAGAAATGTGCTATTTAATCTCTTTTAGGAGCAAAATAATTGCGACGCTCCATATATCACGTTAAATAGCTGCCGCCGCAAATGCGCGCGTAACTTATACCTAACATATTATACATATATATATAAACACACTAATATGTACCTATACGGTTAAACCTCTTGACCGTCGCCGACTGCTGCTGACGATTGACGACCACATTCCTCGGGTTCTGCCGGACATGTGCTTGGATTTATTGACTAAGAATAATCGACCGCCGAGCTATCCACAGTGGAAAAAAATGAAATAAATAATAAACAATCTAATAACATATTATTATAGACAGACGAAAAACAAAAAAAATCCTCAACAAAATAAATTCGAAGCGTGAGGTGTATATTGTATATACAAGCAAACATAATATATACTAGCCATGCAGGTATAAATGGATTGATTGTAAGTAACTGGTAAGTATATGAGTAAGAGAGTAAACCATATAGGTAATATGCAGGTAATATATTAAAATAAACCAGAAAATCATATAATATATACATACATATTATATAGGGACATTGTTTAAGACTCGACTTACATCCTCCAAGTGCCATTCACAAAGTGCCTGTTGACAATCTAATAATAATATAATATTTCTCCACCGTCACGTGCCACACGATAAGTCACCTTCATAGAATATCGTGATGGGAAGGGGGGGGCTTTATTGAGTTTAGGACCTTCTAATAATTCCAAAGTTCTCCAAAAATATTCACTTTCTGCGAGTATTATTATTTATAATATAGCTTTTTATTATTTAAATATATAAACAATTTGCTATTATTTTAAAAATATCTATCATTTGGATTTGATCTTGTGCGTATTTTTTCAATCAATTATCGCTTACAAGTTTATCTCCTAGACATTTTTTTATTCTTAAGTTCATTACAGAAAAGCACTATAATATGATTTTAATAAATTACGATTTAGCATTTTACCCGGTATTTATGTTACATACTGTATTGTTTACTTTCATAATGTACTACCGTTTATCATGTACACTTACGACTTACATATAATAATAATATTATAATAAGAAGGGAAAACCTCACACGGTGGTAATAGGTGTACCTACATTATAATAGTGAATATTACCGTATACCGTATAGCTACTATATTTTATTTCATTTTCACGTTAAGATTAGTTTTTTTGTCGTATATTATAATATACCTAGGTCCTAGGTATAATAAAAATGTATTTAACTCTCAGGTTATATATGCATTTTCAACCCGAAGTCGGACCTATAAGGTCAACCAGAATAACCTCTATAACAACATATACACATTTAATAAAAAAAAAAAATATGAGTAATAAATAATAGTCACGTGCATACTATTATTATACGCATAGCCTAGTATATGTACAATTTTCGGCCATATTGAATTTAACTTTCACATTTCCAATATAATTATTAATTAATAATTTTAGTTATAATATGATACAGGGAAAATATATTAGTTGGAATCGGCTAATCTTCAATCCAACTGAAAAATACAAGAGAAACGTGTAAAGAAGCGTTTTAGTACATTTGCTGCTATATAGTGCTATACAGTTGTTAATATTTGTTCATGAAAATTGCCTAAAAAATAATACAACTATTTAAGGCGCTAGGACAAGGCCCTGCCGCAGCAGTTACATTAAAATAATAATAATATTACCAACCTGTGCATTCTTAAATATCATAAGTATTTCTCTTTTCACGTATATTATACCGAAGTTAAAAACAAACAGTTTTATGTGCTCATAGCACACATATTATAAATTATATAATATATTGCTCTAGCCGTGTGTTTAAAATAAGTCCAATAAAATATCTTCTCTGACCATAAACGGATAAACGATGTATTTTATACAAGTAACGATAATGTACATTATTTTATTATCCGTGTTGGTCGTACCAGGTACCAACAAAATAAGGTGAGATATCGATTGGATTTCAAAAATTAATTTATTATTTTATTTTTCGGCGTGTCCAATGTGAAGGACATGACATCTCCAGCTCCGGTCCGGGTGGCCGCCGACGCCGCCGCGCTGCAGTGGATTGTCCTGAAGATTTATCGTTACGCGGTCGTTAAAGTCCTGCGTGAAATAAAAACCACCTGTCGGATATTTACTGGGGACGGCAGAGGAGGGTAAGGGGAAACACGGCCTGCCATTCGCCACGTCTTCTAAAGGCCCGAATAATAATTACCAGTAGGTCGTAAAAAATAAAAATAATAATGATAATAATAAAAACTTGGCAAAATAATAATATCATTGCGGTACCACCACGCGCTGTAGAGTGCTACACGTGTTCGTATGTATAATATACGGCTGAGTAATTAAAAATGTCCCTCTCCCCTCGTACTTTATACCTTTTCAACCTTGATTTATGCATCGGTAGAAAAAAAAACCAGACTGTATATTAGGCACGCCGCACGCACATATAATATGCGTAGATGTCTGGTACATGCGGTATATACCTGTTTAAAATGTATATGTAATAAGTATACGCGTATTATATAGGGAGACGGCAACGTCGTCGGCCACAAAGTATAAAATTATGCTATTACGATTTCACGTTATGATTGTTAAAAACCTGCAGGGTTGACGTATGTTGCAGAACATAATATTTAGTTAACTGGTGCGTATAATCAATTATTACCTATCTATAGTAGTTCTATAAAGTGGATAATCAATTTTTTTAATCATATACATAGTAATATTATGTTGTTAGACCCATGTATCAGAATACATCTCGTATACTTCAGTAATGAAAGCAATTTTGTAATTTTTAATTTTAAACGTTTTTATCACTTTCATCACGCTAGATTACCTATACTGCCAGTTATCATGAATCAGTACCTTTTATATTATTATTATTCACTTATCATATAATTTTTTTGAGACAATCTCATATGTTTTAATTATTATTTCCTCCAAAAATAATAAGTACCTAGATATGTATGTACAATACGCATGGCATTTAAAATGTTGTTTTATACATTATATAATTTTTTGCAAAGAAGAGTATCACTCTTTTACTCTGTTTACATGGATTTCCGATTTTGCATTTATTTTTTTCTTTACATGGAAACATTTTTAAAACACAGTTGGTAATAAGACCAATATTATGAACACTTGATTTTAATTTGATAAAAAAGTAAAAACGCAGGTCAATGTGTTAAATAACATTTTGATTTTCAAGGAAATTAATAGATTTATCAATTTTTTATATAGAAGTAGACATGTAGATGAGGTTTAAATTTTAATCTAACGATAAGAGATAATAAAAAAAAACTATAGAATTAGTATATATAAGTTAGATTATTGGATTTTTGTTAATTTGTATGTGTCAAAAACATTTTTAATACGCACTGTATAAATATACTATAGTACTATACATACATAATATTATATATATTTACAATATTAGTGGTTCTCGTCATAACTTCAGTTCAAATTACTTTTTTTTCGTCAAAACTACTATAGCGTCATTAGGGCATATAGTGTGTTATTAATCGTAAAAAATATCTCCGTCGACGACAATAAAAACAGCATAAAGACCCGAAGAGCAGTAAAAAAGGATTAGTAAATGATGTGATCGTTTTGTGCTTTGATTTCCGTAATAAGAATTGTAAATGGGGATTTTTTATGATTGTTCATTTTATCTTTACCGTGTTCGTGTTCGGGCATTTTTAAATATTAATATCTTTGGGGTGACTAAATCACGGTCACTAAGAAATTAAATGGAATTCTTTATGAAACAGTAAAAAAAATGATTTACAGTTAAAAAAAGAAGTTAAGAATGAAATATGACTGAGATTTTTATCAACATTATTTATCAAAATATATTAATGTGCACTTAAATTATATATTTGAATAAACATTTTGTAATAATGATTGTTTTAATTAATAGTACCTCATTAAAAATAATATTATTAATTAAATTATGACGTGCAGCTATTATAGACATAGGATAACGAAAGTCAAAGGTCGAAATTGTGTATTTTTAAAAATGTCCGTTTTATTTGTTTTTATCTAAATTATACAGAATGTATAGTATATATATATACTACCGATATGATATAACAATTACTACGCAATGAATAATTATTAGAAACATTTTTTACGTGTAATCGATTAACATATAATTTATAATTATAATAATATTGACAGAAAAAACTATAATTTAATTCTATTTTACGCGGGGATTTAAAAAAAAAAATTATATATAGAAAACCTTATACCTAATATGCCCAAATTGTGAATTATATGTCATACAGGTATACAATACCTTTTATAAGAATGTACAGAATGGTTCATCAAGTGTGCACATCTCCACTTTTCTTTTAATAATTATTTTATTCAAATTGCGATTTTTTTTAAATTTTTATGTATACCAATTAAAAAATCATTATTTTAAAATAACTAGATTGTTAATGAGTGTCATATGGTGATACATACTTCTTTTCAAATTAGAATCACCTTTTTACACTGTACAATTTACAAACCGATGTTTTTTTGTGGTTATAAATCTCATGGCATGAAATCATTGATTAATGAAAACTATAATTTTCAATAAAGATGGCAAGTTAATGAAAATAACTAACTGAGGAAAATTAAGTTAATTCAATTAAATCGTCTTCTTTAAGTCAACAAAAAAAAAAATTTAATCTGATAAATTTAAAGATAAGATAAAAAAGGTGGGTAAGTGGATGTCGCTCTGCTGTACAGTAGGTTAGAAGTGGGTCACTGTATAATGGACAGTATTAAATTTGAATTCAATGATAATATAATATCACTGTATAAGAAAAACGATTCTGAGCGGAGACGTCTATGTATTAGACATATATATATACTTATCTATGGTATTAAAAAAAAATTGACCTATAATAGGTACCTATAATAAATTCCAAATTAATCATATCATAATATCTATTAGGTACTTATAACGCGTTATACATCAACAAAAAACCGTGGTACTATCATAGATATATAATAGTATACTTTAGAAGTTTCAAGTACCCACGAATAATATTATACAATCACAACAAAATAACTAAAATAGTAATCCTAGGTTTTTAATATGTAATTTCGTTCAAATTTGTACTTAAAATTACTATAAAAAATAAACTGTGTAAATGTATTTTTTAGATTTTT